>NW_027365671.1:0-99732 GCF_046119375.1 Phyllobates terribilis | reverse complement strand
TAACAGGAAAAAGCAAAAAATTTCAGAATTGCACCTTGCAATGTGGAGATATTACTGTTTGTGCATTTACAATATTCATTGATTTTTGCCATTGAAAAATGTCCAGAAATGTTTGAAGCTACTGACTGAATGAAAGGAGCTGGCATCTCACTCTCTTTGAATCTTTTTTATCATGCTAGGATTAGCAGGAAAAAGCAAAAAATTTCAGAATTGCACCTTGCAATGTGGAGATATTACTGTTTGTGCATTTACAATATTCATTGATTTTTGCCATTGAAAAACATGTTTTTCATATACCAGAAATGTTTGAAGCTACTGACAATGAAAGGAGCTGGCATCTCACTCTCTTTGAATCTTCTTTATCCTGCTAGGATTAGCAGGAAAAAGCAAAAAATTTCAGAATTGCACCTTGCAATGTGGAGATATTACTGTTTGTGCATTTACAATATTCATTGATTTTTGCCATTGAAAAACATGTTTTTCATATACCAGAAATGTTTGAAGCTACTGACTGAATGAAAGGAGCTGGTATCTCACTCTCTTTGAATCTTCTTTATCATGCTAGGATTAGCAGGAAAAAGCAAAAAAATTTCAGAATTGCACCTTGCAATGTGGAGATATTACTGTTTGTGCATTTACAATATTCATTGATTTTTGCCATTGAAAAACATGTTTTTCATATACCAGAAATGTTTGAAGCTTCTGACTGAATGAAAGGAGCTGGCATCTCACTCTCTTTGAATCTTCTTTATCATGCTAGGATTAACAGGAAAAAGCAAAAAATTTCAGAATTGCACCTTGCAATGTGGAGATATTACTGTTTGTGCATTTACAATATTCATTGATTTTTGCCATTGAAAAACGTCCAGAAATGTTTGAAGCTACTGACTGAATGAAAGGAGCTGGCATCTCACTCTCTTTGAATCTTCTTTATCATGCTAGGATTAGCAGGAAAAAGCAAAAAATTTCAGAATTGCACCTTGCAATGTGGAGATATTAATGTTTGTGCATTTACAATATTCATTGATTTTTGCCATTGAAAAACGTCCAGAAATGTTTGAAGCTACTGACTGAATGAAAGGAGCTGGCATCTCACTCTCTTTGAATCTTCTTTATCATGCTAGGATTAACAGGAAAAAGCAAAAAATTTCAGAATTGCACCTTGCAATGTGGAGATATTACTGTTTGTGCATTTACAATATTCATTGATTTTTGCCATTGAAAAACGTCCAGAAATGTTTGAAGCTACTGACTGAATGAAAGGAGCTGGCATCTCACTCTCTTTGAATCTTCTTTATCATGCTAGGATTAGCAGGAAAAAGCAAAAAATTTCAGAATTGCACCTTGCAATGTGGAAATATTACTGTTTGTGCATTTACAATATTCATTGATTTTTGCCATTGAAAAACATGTTTTTCACATACCAGAAATGTTTGAAGCTACTGACTGAATGAAAGGAGCTGGCATCTCACTCTCTTTGAATCTTCTTTATCATGCTAGGATTAGCAGGAAAAAGCAAAAAATTTCAGAATTGCACCTTGCAATGTGGAGATATTACTGTTTGTGCATTTACAATATTCATTGATTTTTGCCATTGAAAAACGTTTTTCATATACCAGAAATGTTTGAAGCTACTGACAATGAAAGGAGCTGGCATCTCACTCTCTTTGAATCTTCTTTATCATGCTAGGATTAGCAGGAAAAAGCAAAAAATTTCAGAATTGCACCTTGCAATGTGGAGATATTACTGTTTGTGCATTTACAATATTCATTGATTTTTGCCATTGAAAAACATGTTTTTCATATACCAGAAATGTTTGAAGCTACTGACTGAATGAAAGGAGCTGGCATCTCACTCTCTTTGAATCTTCTTTATCCTGCTAGGATTAGCAGGAAAAAGCAAAAAATTTCAGAATTGCACCTTGCAATGTGGAGATATTACTGTTTGTGCATTTACAATATTCATTGATTTTTGCCATTGAAAAACATGTTTTTCATATACCAGAAATGTTTGAAGCTACTGACTGAATGAAAGGAGCTGGCATCTCACTCTCTTTGAATCTTCTTTATCCTGCTAGGATTAGCAGGAAAAAGCAAAAAATTTCAGAATTGCACCTTGCAATGTGGAGATATTACTGTTTGTGCATTTACAATATTCATTGATTTTTGCCATTGAAAAACATGTTTTTCATATACCAGAAATGTTTGAAGCTACTGACTGAATGAAAGGAGCTGGCATCTCACTCTCTTTGAATCTTCTTTATCCTGCTAGGATTAGCAGGAAAAAGCAAAAAATTTCAGAATTGCACCTTGCAATGTGGAGATATTACTGTTTGTGCATTTACAATATTCATTGATTTTTGCCATTGAAAAACATCCAGAAATGTTTGAAGCTACTGACTGAATGAAAGGAGCTGGCATCTCACTCTCTTTGAATCTTCTTTATCATGCTAGGATTAGCAGGAAAAAGCAAAAAATTTCAGAATTGCACCTTGCAATGTGGAGATATTACTGTTTGTGCATTTACAATATTCATTGATTTTTGCCATTGAAAAACGTCCAGAAATGTTTGAAGCTACTGACTGAATGAAAGGAGCTGGCATCTCACTCTCTTTGAATCTTCTTTATCATGCTAGGATTAGCAGGAAAAAGCAAAAAATTTCAGAATTGCACCTTGCAATGTGGAGATATTACTGTTTGTGCATTTACAATATTCATTGATTTTTGCCATTGAAAAACATGTTTTTCATATACCAGAAATGTTTGAAGCTACTGACTGAATGAAAGGAGCTGGCATCTCACTCTCTTTGAATCTTCTTTATCATGCTAGGATTAACAGGAAAAAGCAAAAAATTTCAGAATTGCACCTTGCAATGTGGAGATATTACTGTTTGTGCATTTACAATATTCATTGATTTTTGCCATTGAAAAATGTCCAGAAATGTTTGAAGCTACTGACTGAATGAAAGGAGCTGGCATCTCACTCTCTTTGAATCTTTTTTATCATGCTAGGATTAGCAGGAAAAAGCAAAAAATTTCAGAATTGCACCTTGCAATGTGGAGATATTACTGTTTGTGCATTTACAATATTCATTGATTTTTGCCATTGAAAAACATGTTTTTCATATACCAGAAATGTTTGAAGCTACTGACAATGAAAGGAGCTGGCATCTCACTCTCTTTGAATCTTCTTTATCCTGCTAGGATTAGCAGGAAAAAGCAAAAAATTTCAGAATTGCACCTTGCAATGTGGAGATATTACTGTTTGTGCATTTACAATATTCATTGATTTTTGCCATTGAAAAACATGTTTTTCATATACCAGAAATGTTTGAAGCTACTGACTGAATGAAAGGAGCTGGCATCTCACTCTCTTTGAATCTTCTTTATCCTGCTAGGATTAGCAGGAAAAAGCAAAAAATTTCAGAATTGCACCTTGCAATGTGGAGATATTACTGTTTGTGCATTTACAATATTCATTGATTTTTGCCATTGAAAAACATGTTTTTCATATACCAGGAATGTTTGAAGCTACTGACTGAATGAAAGGAGCTGGCATCTCACTCTCTTTGAATCTTCTTTATCCTGCTAGGATTAGCAGGAAAAAGCAAAAAATTTCAGAATTGCACCTTGCAATGTGGAGATATTACTGTTTGTGCATTTACAATATTCATTGATTTTTGCCATTGAAAAACGTCCAGAAATGTTTGAAGCTACTGACTGAATGAAAGGAGCTGGCATCTCACTCTCTTTGAATCTTCTTTATCATGCTAGGATTAGCAGGAAAAAGCAAAAAATTTCAGAATTGCACCTTGCAATGTGGAGATATTACTGTTTGTGCATTTACAATATTCATTGATTTTTGCCATTGAAAAACGTTTTTCATATACCAGAAATGTTTGAAGCTACTGACTGAATGAAAGGAGCTGGCATCTCACTCTCTTTGAATCTTCTTTATCATGCTAGGATTAGCAGGAAAAAGCAAAAAATTTCAGAATTGCACCTTGCAATGTGGAGATATTACTGTTTGTGCATTTACAATATTCATTGATTTTTGCCATTGAAAAACATCCAGAAATGTTTGAAGCTACTGACTGAATGAAAGGAGCTGGCATCTCACTCTCTTTGAATCTTCTTTATCATGCTAGGATTAGCAGGAAAAAGCAAAAAATTTCAGAATTGCACCTTGCAATGTGGAGATATTACTGTTTGTGCATTTACAATATTCATTGATTTTTGCCATTGAAAAACGTCCAGAAATGTTTGAAGCTACTGACTGAATGTAAGGAGCTGGCATCTCACTCTCTTTGAATCTTCTTTATCATGCTAGGATTAGCAGGAAAAAGCAAAAAATTTCAGAATTGCACCTTGCAATGTGGAGATATTACTGTTTGTGCATTTACAATATTCATTGATTTTTGCCATTGAAAAACATCATGTTATTCATATACCAGAAATGTTTGAAGCTACTGACTGAATGAAAGGAGCTGGCATCTCACTCTCTTTGAATCTTCTTTATCCTGCTAGGATTAACAGGAAAAAGCAAAAAATTTCAGAATTGCACCTTGCAATGTGGAGATATTACTGTTTGTGCATTTACAATATTCATTGATTTTTGCCATTGAAAAACGTCCAGAAATGTTTGAAGCTACTGACTGAATGAAAGGAGCTGGCATCTCACTCTCTTTGAATCTTCTTTATCATGCTAGGATTAGCAGGAAAAAGCAAAAAATTTCAGAATTGCACCTTGCAATGTGGAGATATTACTGTTTGTGCATTTACAATATTCATTGATTTTTGCCATTGAAAAACATGTTTTTCATATACCAGAAATGTTTGAAGCTACTGACTGAATGAAAGGAGCTGGCATCTCACTCTCTTTGAATCTTCTTTATCATGCTAGGATTAACAGGAAAAAGCAAAAAATTTCAGAATTGCACCTTGCAATGTGGAGATATTACTGTTTGTGCATTTACAATATTCATTGATTTTTGCAATTGAAAAACGTCCAGAAATGTTTGAAGCTACTGACTGAATGAAAGGAGCTGGCATCTCACTCTCTTTGAATCTTCTTTATCATGCTAGGATTAGCAGGAAAAAGCAAAAAATTTCAGAATTGCACCTTGCAATGTGGAGATATTACTGTTTGTGCATTTACAATATTCATTGATTTTTGCAATTGAAAAACATGTTTTTCATATACCAGAAATGTTTGAAGCTACTGACTGAATGAAAGGAGCTGGCATCTCACTCTCTTTGAATCTTCTTTATCATGCTAGGATTAGCAGGAAAAAGCAAAAAATTTCAGAATTGCACCTTGCAATGTGGAGATATTACTGTTTGTGCATTTACAATATTCATTGATTTTTGCCATTGAAAAACATGTTTTTCATATACCAGGAATGTTTGAAGCTACTGACTGAATGAAAGGAGCTGGCATCTCACTCTCTTTGAATCTTCTTTATCCTGCTAGGATTAGCAGGAAAAAGCAAAAAATTTCAGAATTGCACCTTGCAATGTGGAGATATTACTGTTTGTGCATTTACAATATTCATTGATTTTTGCCATTGAAAAACGTCCAGAAATGTTTGAAGCTACTGACTGAATGAAAGGAGCTGGCATCTCACTCTCTTTGAATCTTCTTTATCATGCTAGGATTAGCAGGAAAAAGCAAAAAATTTCAGAATTGCACCTTGCAATGTGGAGATATTACTGTTTGTGCATTTACAATATTCATTGATTTTTGCCATTGAAAAACGTTTTTCATATACCAGAAATGTTTGAAGCTACTGACTGAATGAAAGGAGCTGGCATCTCACTCTCTTTGAATCTTCTTTATCATGCTAGGATTAGCAGGAAAAAGCAAAAAATTTCAGAATTGCACCTTGCAATTTGGAGATATTACTGTTTGTGCATTTACAATATTCATTGATTTTTGCCATTGAAAAACATGTTTTTCATATACCAGAAATGTTTGAAGCTACTGACTGAATGAAAGGAGCTGGCATCTCACTCTCTTTGAATCTTCTTTATCATGCTAGGATTAGCAGGAAAAAGCAAAAAATTTCAGAATTGCACCTTGCAATGTGGAGATATTACTGTTTGTGCATTTACAATATTCATTGATTTTTGCCATTGAAAAACATGTTTTTCATATACCAGAAATGTTTGAAGCTACTGACTGAATGAAAGGAGCTGGCATCTCACTCTCTTTGAATCTTCTTTATCATGCTAGGATTAGCAGGAAAAAGCAAAAAATTTCAGAATTGCACCTTGCAATGTGGAGATATTACTGTTTGTGCATTTACAATATTCATTGATTTTTGCCATTGAAAAACATGTTTTTCATATACCAGAAATGTTTGAAGCTACTGACTGAATGAAAGGAGCTGGCATCTCACTCTCTTTGAATCTTCTTTATCATGCTAGGATTAACAGGAAAAAGCAAAAAATTTCAGAATTGCACCTTGCAATGTGGAGATATTACTGTTTGTGCATTTACAATATTCATTGATTTTTGCCATTGAAAAACGTCCAGAAATGTTTGAAGCTACTGACTGAATGAAAGGAGCTGGCATCTCACTCTCTTTGAATCTTCTTTATCATGCTAGGATTAGCAGGAAAAAGCAAAAAATTTCAGAATTGCACCTTGCAATGTGGAGATATTACTGTTTGTGCATTTACAATATTCATTGATTTTTGCCATTGAAAAACATGTTTTTCATATACCAGAAATGTTTGAAGCTACTGACTGAATGAAAGGAGCTGGCATCTCACTCTCTTTGAATCTTCTTTATCATGCTAGGATTAACAGGAAAAAGCAAAAAATTTCAGAATTGCACCTTGCAATGTGGAGATATTACTGTTTGTGCATTTACAATATTCATTGATTTTTGCCATTGAAAAACGTCCAGAAATGTTTGAAGCTACTTACTGAATGAAAGGAGCTGGCATCTCACTCTCTTTGAATCTTTTTTATCATGCTAGGATTAGCAGGAAAAAGCAAAAAATTTCAGAATTGCACCTTGCAATGTGGAGATATTACTGTTTGTGCATTTACAATATTCATTGATTTTTGCCATTGAAAAACATGTTTTTCATATACCAGAAATGTTTGAAGCTACTGACAATGAAAGGAGCTGGCATCTCACTCTCTGAATCTTCTTTATCCTGCTAGGATTAGCAGGAAAAAGCAAAAAATTTCAGAATTGCACCTTGCAATGTGGAGATATTACTGTTTGTGCATTTACAATATTCATTGATTTTTGCCATTGAAAAACATGTTTTTCATATACCAGAAATGTTTGAAGCTACTGACTGAATGAAAGGAGCTGGCATCTCACTCTCTTTGAATCTTCTTTATCCTGCTAGGATTAGCAGGAAAAAGCAAAAAATTTCAGAATTGCACCTTGCAATGTGGAGATATTACTGTTTGTGCATTTACAATATTCATTGATTTTTGCCATTGAAAAACGTTTTTCATATACCAGAAATGTTTGAAGCTACTGACTGAATGAAAGGAGCTGGCATCTCACTCTCTTTGAATCTTCTTTATCATGCTAGGATTAGCAGGAAAAAGCAAAAAATTTCAGAATTGCACCTTGCAATGTGGAGATATTACTGTTTGTGCATTTACAATATTCATTGATTTTTGCCATTGAAAAACATGTTTTTCATATACCAGGAATGTTTGAAGCTACTGACTGAATGAAAGGAGCTGGCATCTCACTCTCTTTGAATCTTCTTTATCCTGCTAGGATTAGCAGGAAAAAGCAAAAAATTTCAGAATTGCACCTTGCAATGTGGAGATATTACTGTTTGTGCATTTACAATATTCATTGATTTTTGCCATTGAAAAACGTCCAGAAATGTTTGAAGCTACTGACTGAATGAAAGGAGCTGGCATCTCACTCTCTTTGAATCTTCTTTATCATGCTAGGATTAGCAGGAAAAAGCAAAAAATTTCAGAATTGCACCTTGCAATGTGGAGATATTACTGTTTGTGCATTTACAATATTCATTGATTTTTGCCATTGAAAAACATCATGTTATTCATATACCAGAAATGTTTGAAGCTACTGACTGAATGAAAGGAGCTGGCATCTCACTCTCTTTGAATCTTCTTTATCCTGCTAGGATTAACAGGAAAAAGCAAAAAATTTCAGAATTGCACCTTGCAATGTGGAGATATTACTGTTTGTGCATTTACAATATTCATTGATTTTTGCCATTGAAAAACGTCCAGAAATGTTTGAAGCTACTGACTGAATGAAAGGAGCTGGCATCTCACTCTCTTTGAATCTTCTTTATCATGCTAGGATTAGCAGGAAAAAGCAAAAAATTTCAGAATTGCACCTTGCAATGTGGAGATATTACTGTTTGTGCATTTACAATATTCATTGATTTTTGCCATTGAAAAACATGTTTTTCATATACCAGAAATGTTTGAAGCTACTGACTGAATGAAAGGAGCTGGCATCTCACTCTCTTTGAATCTTCTTTATCATGCTAGGATTAACAGGAAAAAGCAAAAAATTTCAGAATTGCACCTTGCAATGTGGAGATATTACTGTTTGTGCATTTACAATATTCATTGATTTTTGCAATTGAAAAACGTCCAGAAATGTTTGAAGCTACTGACTGAATGAAAGGAGCTGGCATCTCACTCTCTTTGAATCTTCTTTATCATGCTAGGATTAGCAGGAAAAAGCAAAAAATTTCAGAATTGCACCTTGCAATGTGGAGATATTACTGTTTGTGCATTTACAATATTCATTGATTTTTGCAATTGAAAAACATGTTTTTCATATACCAGAAATGTTTGAAGCTACTGACTGAATGAAAGGAGCTGGCATCTCACTCTCTTTGAATCTTCTTTATCATGCTAGGATTAGCAGGAAAAAGCAAAAAATTTCAGAATTGCACCTTGCAATGTGGAGATATTACTGTTTGTGCATTTACAATATTCATTGATTTTTGCCATTGAAAAACATGTTTTTCATATACCAGGAATGTTTGAAGCTACTGACTGAATGAAAGGAGCTGGCATCTCACTCTCTTTGAATCTTCTTTATCCTGCTAGGATTAGCAGGAAAAAGCAAAAAATTTCAGAATTGCACCTTGCAATGTGGAGATATTACTGTTTGTGCATTTACAATATTCATTGATTTTTGCCATTGAAAAACGTCCAGAAATGTTTGAAGCTACTGACTGAATGAAAGGAGCTGGCATCTCACTCTCTTTGAATCTTCTTTATCCTGCTAGGATTAGCAGGAAAAAGCAAAAAATTTCAGAATTGCACCTTGCAATGTGGAGATATTACTGTTTGTGCATTTACAATATTCATTGATTTTTGCCATTGAAAAACATGTTTTTCATATACCAGAAATGTTTGAAGCTACTGACTGAATGAAAGGAGCTGGCATCTCACTCTCTTTGAATCTTCTTTATCCTGCTAGGATTAGCAGGAAAAAGCAAAAAATTTCAGAATTGCACCTTGCAATGTGGAGATATTACTGTTTGTGCATTTACAATATTCATTGATTTTTGCCATTGAAAAACATGTTTTTCATATACCAGAAATGTTTGAAGCTACTGACTGAATGAAAGGAGCTGGCATCTCACTCTCTTTGAATCTTCTTTATCCTGCTAGGATTAGCAGGAAAAAGCAAAAAATTTCAGAATTGCACCTTGCAATGTGGAGATATTACTGTTTGTGCATTTACAATATTCATTGATTTTTGCCATTGAAAAACATGTTTTTCATATACCAGAAATGTTTGAAGCTACTGACTGAATGAAAGGAGCTGGCATCTCACTCTCTTTGAATCTTCTTTATCCTGCTAGGATTAGCAGGAAAAAGCAAAAAATTTCAGAATTGCACCTTGCAATGTGGAGATATTACTGTTTGTGAATTTACAATATTCATTGATTTTTGCCATTGAAAAACATGTTTTTCATATACCAGAAATGTTTGAAGCTACTGACTGAATGAAAGGAGCTGGCATCTCACTCTCTTTGAATCTTCTTTATCCTGCTAGGATTAGCAGGAAAAAGCAAAAAATTTCAGAATTGCACCTTGCAATGTGGAGATATTACTGTTTGTGCATTTACAATATTCATTGATTTTTGCCATTGAAAAACATGTTTTTCATATACCAGAAATGTTGGAAGCTACTGACTGAATGAAAGGAGCTGGCATCTCACTCTCTTTGAATCTTCTTTATCCTGCTAGGATTAGCAGGAAAAAGCAAAAAATTTCAGAATTGCACCTTGCAATGTGGAGATATTACTGTTTGTGCATTTACAATATTCATTGATTTTTGCCATTGAAAAACATCCAGAAATGTTTGAAGCTACTGACTGAATGAAAGGAGCTGGCATCTCACTCTCTTTGAATCTTCTTTATCATGCTAGGATTAGCAGGAAAAAGCAAAAAATTTCAGAATTGCACCTTGCAATGTGGAGATATTACTGTTTGTGCATTTACAATATTCATTGATTTTTGCCATTGAAAAACGTCCAGAAATGTTTGAAGCTACTGACTGAATGAAAGGAGCTGGCATCTCACTCTCTTTGAATCTTCTTTATCATGCTAGGATTAGCAGGAAAAAGCAAAAAATTTCAGAATTGCACCTTGCAATGTGGAGATATTACTGTTTGTGCATTTACAATATTCATTGATTTTTGCCATTGAAAAACATGTTTTTCATATACCAGAAATGTTTGAAGCTACTGACTGAATGAAAGGAGCTGGCATCTCACTCTCTTTGAATCTTCTTTATCCTGCTAGGATTAGCAGGAAAAAGCAAAAAATTTCAGAATTGCACCTTGCAATGTGGAGATATTACTGTTTGTGCATTTACAATATTCATTGATTTTTGCCATTGAAAAACATGTTTTTCATATACCAGGAATGTTTGAAGCTACTGACTGAATGAAAGGAGCTGGCATCTCACTCTCTTTGAATCTTCTTTATCCTGCTAGGATTAGCAGGAAAAAGCAAAAAATTTCAGAATTGCACCTTGCAATGTGGAGATATTACTGTTTGTGCATTTACAATATTCATTGATTTTTGCCATTGAAAAAGCGTCCAGAAATGTTTGAAGCTACTGACTGAATGAAAGGAGCTGGCATCTCACTCTCTTTGAATCTTCTTTATCATGCTAGGATTAGCAGGAAAAAGCAAAAAATTTCAGAATTGCACCTTGCAATGTGGAGATATTACTGTTTGTGCATTTACAATATTCATTGATTTTTGCCATTGAAAAACGTTTTTCATATACCAGAAATGTTTGAAGCTACTGACTGAATGAAAGGAGCTGGCATCTCACTCTCTTTGAATCTTCTTTATCATGCTAGGATTAGCAGGAAAAAGCAAAAAATTTCAGAATTGCACCTTGCAATGTGGAGATATTACTGTTTGTGCATTTACAATATTCATTGATTTTTGCCATTGAAAAACATCCAGAAATGTTTGAAGCTACTGACTGAATGAAAGGAGCTGGCATCTCACTCTCTTTGAATCTTCTTTATCATGCTAGGATTAGCAGGAAAAAGCAAAAAATTTCAGAATTGCACCTTGCAATGTGGAGATATTACTGTTTGTGCATTTACAATATTCATTGATTTTTGCCATTGAAAAACGTCCAGAAATGTTTGAAGCTACTGACTGAATGAAAGGAGCTGGCATCTCACTCTCTTTGAATCTTCTTTATCATGCTAGGATTAGCAGGAAAAAGCAAAAAATTTCAGAATTGCACCTTGCAATGTGGAGATATTACTGTTTGTGCATTTACAATATTCATTGATTTTTGCCATTGAAAAACATCATGTTATTCATATACCAGAAATGTTTGAAGCTACTGACTGAATGAAAGGAGCTGGCATCTCACTCTCTTTGAATCTTCTTTATCCTGCTAGGATTAACAGGAAAAAGCAAAAAATTTCAGAATTGCACCTTGCAATGTGGAGATATTACTGTTTGTGCATTTACAATATTCATTGATTTTTGCCATTGAAAAACGTCCAGAAATGTTTGAAGCTACTGACTGAATGAAAGGAGCTGGCATCTCACTCTCTTTGAATCTTCTTTATCATGCTAGGATTAGCAGGAAAAAGCAAAAAATTTCAGAATTGCACCTTGCAATGTGGAGATATTACTGTTTGTGCATTTACAATATTCATTGATTTTTGCCATTGAAAAACATGTTTTTCATATACCAGAAATGTTTGAAGCTACTGACTGAATGAAAGGAGCTGGCATCTCACTCTCTTTGAATCTTCTTTATCATGCTAGGATTAACAGGAAAAAGCAAAAAATTTCAGAATTGCACCTTGCAATGTGGAGATATTACTGTTTGTGCATTTACAATATTCATTGATTTTTGCAATTGAAAAACGTCCAGAAATGTTTGAAGCTACTGACTGAATGAAAGGAGCTGGCATCTCACTCTCTTTGAATCTTCTTTATCATGCTAGGATTAGCAGGAAAAAGCAAAAAATTTCAGAATTGCACCTTGCAATGTGGAGATATTACTGTTTGTGCATTTACAATATTCATTGATTTTTGCAATTGAAAAACATGTTTTTCATATACCAGAAATGTTTGAAGCTACTGACTGAATGAAAGGAGCTGGCATCTCACTCTCTTTGAATCTTCTTTATCATGCTAGGATTAGCAGGAAAAAGCAAAAAATTTCAGAATTGCACCTTGCAATGTGGAGATATTACTGTTTGTGCATTTACAATATTCATTGATTTTTGCCATTGAAAAACATGTTTTTCATATACCAGGAATGTTTGAAGCTACTGACTGAATGAAAGGAGCTGGCATCTCACTCTCTTTGAATCTTCTTTATCCTGCTAGGATTAGCAGGAAAAAGCAAAAAATTTCAGAATTGCACCTTGCAATGTGGAGATATTACTGTTTGTGCATTTACAATATTCATTGATTTTTGCCATTGAAAAACGTCCAGAAATGTTTGAAGCTACTGACTGAATGAAAGGAGCTGGCATCTCACTCTCTTTGAATCTTCTTTATCATGCTAGGATTAGCAGGAAAAAGCAAAAAATTTCAGAATTGCACCTTGCAATGTGGAGATATTACTGTTTGTGCATTTACAATATTCATTGATTTTTGCCATTGAAAAACGTTTTTCATATACCAGAAATGTTTGAAGCTACTGACTGAATGAAAGGAGCTGGCATCTCACTCTCTTTGAATCTTCTTTATCATGCTAGGATTAGCAGGAAAAAGCAAAAAATTTCAGAATTGCACCTTGCAATGTGGAGATATTACTGTTTGTGCATTTACAATATTCATTGATTTTTGCCATTGAAAAACATGTTTTTCATATACCAGAAATGTTTGAAGCTACTGACTGAATGAAAGGAGCTGGCATCTCACTCTCTTTGAATCTTCTTTATCATGCTAGGATTAGCAGGAAAAAGCAAAAAATTTCAGAATTGCACCTTGCAATGTGGAGATATTACTGTTTGTGCATTTACAATATTCATAGATTTTTGCCATTGAAAAACATGTTTTTCATATACCAGAAATGTTTGAAGCTACTGACTGAATGAAAGGAGCTGGCATCTCACTCTCTTTGAATCTTCTTTATCATGCTAGGATTAGCAGGAAAAAGCAAAAAATTTCAGAATTGCACCTTGCAATGTGGAGATATTACTGTTTGTGCATTTACAATATTCATTGATTTTTGCCATTGAAAAACATGTTTTTCATATACCAGAAATGTTTGAAGCTACTGACTGAATGAAAGGAGCTGGCATCTCACTCTCTTTGAATCTTCTTTATCATGCTAGGATTAACAGGAAAAAGCAAAAAATTTCAGAATTGCACCTTGCAATGTGGAGATATTACTGTTTGTGCATTTACAATATTCATTGATTTTTGCCATTGAAAAACGTCCAGAAATGTTTGAAGCTACTGACTGAATGAAAGGAGCTGGCATCTCACTCTCTTTGAATCTTCTTTATCATGCTAGGATTAGCAGGAAAAAGCAAAAAATTTCAGAATTGCACCTTGCAATGTGGAGATATTACTGTTTGTGCATTTACAATATTCATTGATTTTTGCCATTGAAAAACATGTTTTTCATATACCAGAAATGTTTGAAGCTACTGACTGAATGAAAGGAGCTGGCATCTCACTCTCTTTGAATCTTCTTTATCATGCTAGGATTAACAGGAAAAAGCAAAAAATTTCAGAATTGCACCTTGCAATGTGGAGATATTACTGTTTGTGCATTTACAATATTCATTGATTTTTGCCATTGAAAAACGTCCAGAAATGTTTGAAGCTACTGACTGAATGAAAGGAGCTGGCATCTCACTCTCTTTGAATCTTTTTTATCATGCTAGGATTAGCAGGAAAAAGCAAAAAATTTCAGAATTGCACCTTGCAATGTGGAGATATTACTGTTTGTGCATTTACAATATTCATTGATTTTTGCCATTGAAAAACATGTTTTTCATATACCAGAAATGTTTGAAGCTACTGACAATGAAAGGAGCTGGCATCTCACTCTCTGAATCTTCTTTATCCTGCTAGGATTAGCAGGAAAAAGCAAAAAATTTCAGAATTGCACCTTGCAATGTGGAGATATTACTGTTTGTGCATTTACAATATTCATTGATTTTTGCCATTGAAAAACATGTTTTTCATATACCAGAAATGTTTGAAGCTACTGACTGAATGAAAGGAGCTGGCATCTCACTCTCTTTGAATCTTCTTTATCCTGCTAGGATTAGCAGGAAAAAGCAAAAAATTTCAGAATTGCACCTTGCAATGTGGAGATATTACTGTTTGTGCATTTACAATATTCATTGATTTTTGCCATTGAAAAACGTTTTTCATATACCAGAAATGTTTGAAGCTACTGACTGAATGAAAGGAGCTGGCATCTCACTCTCTTTGAATCTTCTTTATCATGCTAGGATTAGCAGGAAAAAGCAAAAAATTTCAGAATTGCACCTTGCAATGTGGAGATATTACTGTCTGTGCATTTACAATATTCATTGATTTTTGCCATTGAAAAACATGTTTTTCATATACCAGGAATGTTTGAAGCTACTGACTGAATGAAAGGAGCTGGCATCTCACTCTCTTTGAATCTTCTTTATCCTGCTAGGATTAGCAGGAAAAAGCAAAAAATTTCAGAATTGCACCTTGCAATGTGGAGATATTACTGTTTGTGCATTTACAATATTCATTGATTTTTGCCATTGAAAAACGTCCAGAAATGTTTGAAGCTACTGACTGAATGAAAGGAGCTGGCATCTCACTCTCTTTGAATCTTCTTTATCATGCTAGGATTAACAGGAAAAAGCAAAAAATTTCAGAATTGCACCTTGCAATGTGGAGATATTACTGTTTGTGCATTTACAATATTCATTGATTTTTGCCATTGAAAAACGTCCAGAAATGTTTGAAGCTACTGACTGAATGAAAGGAGCTGGCATCTCACTCTCTTTGAATCTTCTTTATCATGCTAGGATTAGCAGGAAAAAGCAAAAAATTTCAGAATTGCACCTTGCAATGTGGAGATATTACTGTTTGTGCATTTACAATATTCATTGATTTTTGCCATTGAAAAACATCATGTTATTCATATACCAGAAATGTTTGAAGCTACTGACTGAATGAAAGGAGCTGGCATCTCACTCTCTTTGAATCTTCTTTATCCTGCTAGGATTAACAGGAAAAAGCAAAAAATTTCAGAATTGCACCTTGCAATGTGGAGATATTACTGTTTGTGCATTTACAATATTCATTGATTTTTGCCATTGAAAAACGTCCAGAAATGTTTGAAGCTACTGACTGAATGAAAGGAGCTGGCATCTCACTCTCTTTGAATCTTCTTTATCATGCTAGGATTAGCAGGAAAAAGCAAAAAATTTCAGAATTGCACCTTGCAATGTGGAGATATTACTGTTTGTGCATTTACAATATTCATTGATTTTTGCCATTGAAAAACATGTTTTTCATATACCAGAAATGTTTGAAGCTACTGACTGAATGAAAGGAGCTGGCATCTCACTCTCTTTGAATCTTCTTTATCATGCTAGGATTAACAGGAAAAAGCAAAAAATTTCAGAATTGCACCTTGCAATGTGGAGATATTACTGTTTGTGCATTTACAATATTCATTGATTTTTGCAATTGAAAAACGTCCAGAAATGTTTGAAGCTACTGACTGAATGAAAGGAGCTGGCATCTCACTCTCTTTGAATCTTCTTTATCATGCTAGGATTAGCAGGAAAAAGCAAAAAATTTCAGAATTGCACCTTGCAATGTGGAGATATTACTGTTTGTGCATTTACAATATTCATTGATTTTTGCAATTGAAAAACATGTTTTTCATATACCAGAAATGTTTGAAGCTACTGACTGAATGAAAGGAGCTGGCATCTCACTCTCTTTGAATCTTCTTTATCATGCTAGGATTAGCAGGAAAAAGCAAAAAATTTCAGAATTGCACCTTGCAATGTGGAGATATTACTGTTTGTGCATTTACAATATTCATTGATTTTTGCCATTGAAAAACATGTTTTTCATATACCAGGAATGTTTGAAGCTACTGACTGAATGAAAGGAGCTGGCATCTCACTCTCTTTGAATCTTCTTTATCCTGCTAGGATTAGCAGGAAAAAGCAAAAAATTTCAGAATTGCACCTTGCAATGTGGAGATATTACTGTTTGTGCATTTACAATATTCATTGATTTTTGCCATTGAAAAACGTCCAGAAATGTTTGAAGCTACTGACTGAATGAAAGGAGCTGGCATCTCACTCTCTTTGAATCTTCTTTATCCTGCTAGGATTAGCAGGAAAAAGCAAAAAATTTCAGAATTGCACCTTGCAATGTGGAGATATTACTGTTTGTGCATTTACAATATTCATTGATTTTTGCCATTGAAAAACATGTTTTTCATATACCAGAAATGTTTGAAGCTACTGACTGAATGAAAGGAGCTGGCATCTCACTCTCTTTGAATCTTCTTTATCCTGCTAGGATTAGCAGGAAAAAGCAAAAAATTTCAGAATTGCACCTTGCAATGTGGAGATATTACTGTTTGTGCATTTACAATATTCATTGATTTTTGCCATTGAAAAACATGTTTTTCATATACCAGAAATGTTTGAAGCTACTGACTGAATGAAAGGAGCTGGCATCTCACTCTCTTTGAATCTTCTTTATCCTGCTAGGATTAGCAGGAAAAAGCAAAAAATTTCAGAATTGCACCTTGCAATGTGGAGATATTACTGTTTGTGCATTTACAATATTCATTGATTTTTGCCATTGAAAAACATGTTTTTCATATACCAGAAATGTTTGAAGCTACTGACTGAATGAAAGGAGCTGGCATCTCACTCTCTTTGAATCTTCTTTATCCTGCTAGGATTAGCAGGAAAAAGCAAAAAATTTCAGAATTGCACCTTGCAATGTGGAGATATTACTGTTTGTGAATTTACAATATTCATTGATTTTTGCCATTGAAAAACATGTTTTTCATATACCAGAAATGTTTGAAGCTACTGACTGAATGAAAGGAGCTGGCATCTCACTCTCTTTGAATCTTCTTTATCCTGCTAGGATTAGCAGGAAAAAGCAAAAAATTTCAGAATTGCACCTTGCAATGTGGAGATATTACTGTTTGTGCATTTACAATATTCATTGATTTTTGCCATTGAAAAACATGTTTTTCATATACCAGAAATGTTGGAAGCTACTGACTGAATGAAAGGAGCTGGCATCTCACTCTCTTTGAATCTTCTTTATCCTGCTAGGATTAGCAGGAAAAAGCAAAAAATTTCAGAATTGCACCTTGCAATGTGGAGATATTACTGTTTGTGCATTTACAATATTCATTGATTTTTGCCATTGAAAAACATCCAGAAATGTTTGAAGCTACTGACTGAATGAAAGGAGCTGGCATCTCACTCTCTTTGAATCTTCTTTATCATGCTAGGATTAGCAGGAAAAAGCAAAAAATTTCAGAATTGCACCTTGCAATGTGGAGATATTACTGTTTGTGCATTTACAATATTCATTGATTTTTGCCATTGAAAAACGTCCAGAAATGTTTGAAGCTACTGACTGAATGAAAGGAGCTGGCATCTCACTCTCTTTGAATCTTCTTTATCATGCTAGGATTAGCAGGAAAAAGCAAAAAATTTCAGAATTGCACCTTGCAATGTGGAGATATTACTGTTTGTGCATTTACAATATTCATTGATTTTTGCCATTGAAAAACATGTTTTTCATATACCAGAAATGTTTGAAGCTACTGACTGAATGAAAGGAGCTGGCATCTCACTCTCTTTGAATCTTCTTTATCATGCTAGGATTAACAGGAAAAAGCAAAAAATTTCAGAATTGCACCTTGCAATGTGGAGATATTACTGTTTGTGCATTTACAATATTCATTGATTTTTGCCATTGAAAAATGTCCAGAAATGTTTGAAGCTACTGACTGAATGAAAGGAGCTGGCATCTCACTCTCTTTGAATCTTTTTTATCATGCTAGGATTAGCAGGAAAAAGCAAAAAATTTCAGAATTGCACCTTGCAATGTGGAGATATTACTGTTTGTGCATTTACAATATTCATTGATTTTTGCCATTGAAAAACATGTTTTTCATATACCAGAAATGTTTGAAGCTACTGACAATGAAAGGAGCTGGCATCTCACTCTCTTTGAATCTTCTTTATCCTGCTAGGATTAGCAGGAAAAAGCAAAAAATTTCAGAATTGCACCTTGCAATGTGGAGATATTACTGTTTGTGCATTTACAATATTCATTGATTTTTGCCATTGAAAAACATGTTTTTCATATACCAGAAATGTTTGAAGCTACTGACTGAATGAAAGGAGCTGGTATCTCACTCTCTTTGAATCTTCTTTATCATGCTAGGATTAGCAGGAAAAAGCAAAAAAATTTCAGAATTGAACCTTGCAATGTGGAGATATTACTGTTTGTGCATTTACAATATTCATTGATTTTTGCCATTGAAAAACATGTTTTTCATATACCAGAAATGTTTGAAGCTTCTGACTGAATGAAAGGAGCTGGCATCTCACTCTCTTTGAATCTTCTTTATCATGCTAGGATTAACAGGAAAAAGCAAAAAATTTCAGAATTGCACCTTGCAATGTGGAGATATTACTGTTTGTGCATTTACAATATTCATTGATTTTTGCCATTGAAAAACGTCCAGAAATGTTTGAAGCTACTGACTGAATGAAAGGAGCTGGCATCTCACTCTCTTTGAATCTTCTTTATCATGCTAGGATTAGCAGGAAAAAGCAAAAAATTTCAGAATTGCACCTTGCAATGTGGAGATATTAATGTTTGTGCATTTACAATATTCATTGATTTTTGCCATTGAAAAACGTCCAGAAATGTTTGAAGCTACTGACTGAATGAAAGGAGCTGGCATCTCACTCTCTTTGAATCTTCTTTATCATGCTAGGATTAACAGGAAAAAGCAAAAAATTTCAGAATTGCACCTTGCAATGTGGAGATATTACTGTTTGTGCATTTACAATATTCATTGATTTTTGCCATTGAAAAACGTCCAGAAATGTTTGAAGCTACTGACTGAATGAAAGGAGCTGGCATCTCACTCTCTTTGAATCTTCTTTATCATGCTAGGATTAGCAGGAAAAAGCAAAAAATTTCAGAATTGCACCTTGCAATGTGGAAATATTACTGTTTGTGCATTTACAATATTCATTGATTTTTGCCATTGAAAAACATGTTTTTCACATACCAGAAATGTTTGAAGCTACTGACTGAATGAAAGGAGCTGGCATCTCACTCTCTTTGAATCTTCTTTATCATGCTAGGATTAGCAGGAAAAAGCAAAAAATTTCAGAATTGCACCTTGCAATGTGGAGATATTACTGTTTGTGCATTTACAATATTCATTGATTTTTGCCATTGAAAAACGTTTTTCATATACCAGAAATGTTTGAAGCTACTGACAATGAAAGGAGCTGGCATCTCACTCTCTTTGAATCTTCTTTATCATGCTAGGATTAGCAGGAAAAAGCAAAAAATTTCAGAATTGCACCTTGCAATGTGGAGATATTACTGTTTGTGCATTTACAATATTCATTGATTTTTGCCATTGAAAAACATGTTTTTCATATACCAGAAATGTTTGAAGCTACTGACTGAATGAAAGGAGCTGGCATCTCACTCTCTTTGAATCTTCTTTATCCTGCTAGGATTAACAGGAAAAAGCAAAAAATTTCAGAATTGCACCTTGCAATGTGGAGATATTACTGTTTGTGCATTTACAATATTCATTGATTTTTGCCATTGAAAAACATGTTTTTCATATACCAGAAATGTTTGAAGCTACTGACTGAATGAAAGGAGCTGGCATCTCACTCTCTTTGAATCTTCTTTATCCTGCTAGGATTAGCAGGAAAAAGCAAAAAATTTCAGAATTGCACCTTGCAATGTGGAGATATTACTGTTTGTGCATTTACAATATTCATTGATTTTTGCCATTGAAAAACATGTTTTTCATATACCAGAAATGTTTGAAGCTACTGACTGAATGAAAGGAGCTGGCATCTCACTCTCTTTGAATCTTCTTTATCCTGCTAGGATTAGCAGGAAAAAGCAAAAAATTTCAGAATTGCACCTTGCAATGTGGAGATATTACTGTTTGTGCATTTACAATATTCATTGATTTTTGCCATTGAAAAACATCCAGAAATGTTTGAAGCTACTGACTGAATGAAAGGAGCTGGCATCTCACTCTCTTTGAATCTTCTTTATCATGCTAGGATTAGCAGGAAAAAGCAAAAAATTTCAGAATTGCACCTTGCAATGTGGAGATATTACTGTTTGTGCATTTACAATATTCATTGATTTTTGCCATTGAAAAACGTCCAGAAATGTTTGAAGCTACTGACTGAATGAAAGGAGCTGGCATCTCACTCTCTTTGAATCTTCTTTATCATGCTAGGATTAGCAGGAAAAAGCAAAAAATTTCAGAATTGCACCTTGCAATGTGGAGATATTACTGTTTGTGCATTTACAATATTCATTGATTTTTGCCATTGAAAAACATGTTTTTCATATACCAGAAATGTTTGAAGCTACTGACTGAATGAAAGGAGCTGGCATCTCACTCTCTTTGAATCTTCTTTATCATGCTAGGATTAACAGGAAAAAGCAAAAAATTTCAGAATTGCACCTTGCAATGTGGAGATATTACTGTTTGTGCATTTACAATATTCATTGATTTTTGCCATTGAAAAATGTCCAGAAATGTTTGAAGCTACTGACTGAATGAAAGGAGCTGGCATCTCACTCTCTTTGAATCTTTTTTATCATGCTAGGATTAGCAGGAAAAAGCAAAAAATTTCAGAATTGCACCTTGCAATGTGGAGATATTACTGTTTGTGCATTTACAATATTCATTGATTTTTGCCATTGAAAAACATGTTTTTCATATACCAGAAATGTTTGAAGCTACTGACAATGAAAGGAGCTGGCATCTCACTCTCTTTGAATCTTCTTTATCCTGCTAGGATTAGCAGGAAAAAGCAAAAAATTTCAGAATTGCACCTTGCAATGTGGAGATATTACTGTTTGTGCATTTACAATATTCATTGATTTTTGCCATTGAAAAACATGTTTTTCATATACCAGAAATGTTTGAAGCTACTGACTGAATGAAAGGAGCTGGCATCTCACTCTCTTTGAATCTTCTTTATCCTGCTAGGATTAGCAGGAAAAAGCAAAAAATTTCAGAATTGCACCTTGCAATGTGGAGATATTACTGTTTGTGCATTTACAATATTCATTGATTTTTGCCATTGAAAAACATGTTTTTCATATACCAGGAATGTTTGAAGCTACTGACTGAATGAAAGGAGCTGGCATCTCACTCTCTTTGAATCTTCTTTATCCTGCTAGGATTAGCAGGAAAAAGCAAAAAATTTCAGAATTGCACCTTGCAATGTGGAGATATTACTGTTTGTGCATTTACAATATTCATTGATTTTTGCCATTGAAAAACGTCCAGAAATGTTTGAAGCTACTGACTGAATGAAAGGAGCTGGCATCTCACTCTCTTTGAATCTTCTTTATCATGCTAGGATTAGCAGGAAAAAGCAAAAAATTTCAGAATTGCACCTTGCAATGTGGAGATATTACTGTTTGTGCATTTACAATATTCATTGATTTTTGCCATTGAAAAACGTTTTTCATATACCAGAAATGTTTGAAGCTACTGACTGAATGAAAGGAGCTGGCATCTCACTCTCTTTGAATCTTCTTTATCATGCTAGGATTAGCAGGAAAAAGCAAAAAATTTCAGAATTGCACCTTGCAATGTGGAGATATTACTGTTTGTGCATTTACAATATTCATTGATTTTTGCCATTGAAAAACATCCAGAAATGTTTGAAGCTACTGACTGAATGAAAGGAGCTGGCATCTCACTCTCTTTGAATCTTCTTTATCATGCTAGGATTAGCAGGAAAAAGCAAAAAATTTCAGAATTGCACCTTGCAATGTGGAGATATTACTGTTTGTGCATTTACAATATTCATTGATTTTTGCCATTGAAAAACGTCCAGAAATGTTTGAAGCTACTGACTGAATGAAAGGAGCTGGCATCTCACTCTCTTTGAATCTTCTTTATCATGCTAGGATTAGCAGGAAAAAGCAAAAAATTTCAGAATTGCACCTTGCAATGTGGAGATATTACTGTTTGTGCATTTACAATATTCATTGATTTTTGCCATTGAAAAACATCATGTTATTCATATACCAGAAATGTTTGAAGCTACTGACTGAATGAAAGGAGCTGGCATCTCACTCTCTTTGAATCTTCTTTATCCTGCTAGGATTAACAGGAAAAAGCAAAAAATTTCAGAATTGCACCTTGCAATGTGGAGATATTACTGTTTGTGCATTTACAATATTCATTGATTTTTGCCATTGAAAAACGTCCAGAAATGTTTGAAGCTACTGACTGAATGAAAGGAGCTGGCATCTCACTCTCTTTGAATCTTCTTTATCATGCTAGGATTAGCAGGAAAAAGCAAAAAATTTCAGAATTGCACCTTGCAATGTGGAGATATTACTGTTTGTGCATTTACAATATTCATTGATTTTTGCCATTGAAAAACATGTTTTTCATATACCAGAAATGTTTGAAGCTACTGACTGAATGAAAGGAGCTGGCATCTCACTCTCTTTGAATCTTCTTTATCATGCTAGGATTAACAGGAAAAAGCAAAAAATTTCAGAATTGCACCTTGCAATGTGGAGATATAACTGTTTGTGCATTTACAATATTCATTGATTTTTGCAATTGAAAAACGTCCAGAAATGTTTGAAGCTACTGACTGAATGAAAGGAGCTGGCATCTCACTCTCTTTGAATCTTCTTTATCATGCTAGGATTAGCAGGAAAAAGCAAAAAATTTCAGAATTGCACCTTGCAATGTGGAGATATTACTGTTTGTGCATTTACAATATTCATTGATTTTTGCAATTGAAAAACATGTTTTTCATATACCAGAAATGTTTGAAGCTACTGACTGAATGAAAGGAGCTGGCATCTCACTCTCTTTGAATCTTCTTTATCATGCTAGGATTAGCAGGAAAAAGCAAAAAATTTCAGAATTGCACCTTGCAATGTGGAGATATTACTGTTTGTGCATTTACAATATTCATTGATTTTTGCCATTGAAAAACATGTTTTTCATATACCAGGAATGTTTGAAGCTACTGACTGAATGAAAGGAGCTGGCATCTCACTCTCTTTGAATCTTCTTTATCCTGCTAGGATTAGCAGGAAAAAGCAAAAAATTTCAGAATTGCACCTTGCAATGTGGAGATATTACTGTTTGTGCATTTACAATATTCATTGATTTTTGCCATTGAAAAACGTCCAGAAATGTTTGAAGCTACTGACTGAATGAAAGGAGCTGGCATCTCACTCTCTTTGAATCTTCTTTATCATGCTAGGATTAGCAGGAAAAAGCAAAAAATTTCAGAATTGCACCTTGCAATGTGGAGATATTACTGTTTGTGCATTTACAATATTCATTGATTTTTGCCATTGAAAAACGTTTTTCATATACCAGAAATGTTTGAAGCTACTGACTGAATGAAAGGAGCTGGCATCTCACTCTCTTTGAATCTTCTTTATCATGCTAGGATTAGCAGGAAAAAGCAAAAAATTTCAGAATTGCACCTTGCAATGTGGAGATATTACTGTTTGTGCATTTACAATATTCATTGATTTTTGCCATTGAAAAACATGTTTTTCATATACCAGAAATGTTTGAAGCTACTGACTGAATGAAAGGAGCTGGCATCTCACTCTCTTTGAATCTTCTTTATCATGCTAGGATTAGCAGGAAAAAGCAAAAAATTTCAGAATTGCACCTTGCAATGTGGAGATATTACTGTTTGTGCATTTACAATATTCATTGATTTTTGCCATTGAAAAACATGTTTTTCATATACCAGAAATGTTTGAAGCTACTGACTGAATGAAAGGAGCTGGCATCTCACTCTCTTTGAATCTTCTTTATCATGCTAGGATTAGCAGGAAAAAGCAAAAAATTTCAGAATTGCACCTTGCAATGTGGAGATATTACTGTTTGTGCATTTACAATATTCATTGATTTTTGCCATTGAAAAACATGTTTTTCATATACCAGAAATGTTTGAAGCTACTGACTGAATGAAAGGAGCTGGCATCTCACTCTCTTTGAATCTTCTTTATCATGCTAGGATTAACAGGAAAAAGCAAAAAATTTCAGAATTGCACCTTGCAATGTGGAGATATTACTGTTTGTGCATTTACAATATTCATTGATTTTTGCCATTGAAAAACGTCCAGAAATGTTTGAAGCTACTGACTGAATGAAAGGAGCTGGCATCTCACTCTCTTTGAATCTTCTTTATCATGCTAGGATTAGCAGGAAAAAGCAAAAAATTTCAGAATTGCACCTTGCAATGTGGAGATATTACTGTTTGTGCATTTACAATATTCATTGATTTTTGCCATTGAAAAACATGTTTTTCATATACCAGAAATGTTTGAAGCTACTGACTGAATGAAAGGAGCTGGCATCTCACTCTCTTTGAATCTTCTTTATCATGCTAGGATTAACAGGAAAAAGCAAAAAATTTCAGAATTGCACCTTGCAATGTGGAGATATTACTGTTTGTGCATTTACAATATTCATTGATTTTTGCCATTGAAAAACGTCCAGAAATGTTTGAAGCTACTGACTGAATGAAAGGAGCTGGCATCTCACTCTCTTTGAATCTTTTTTATCATGCTAGGATTAGCAGGAAAAAGCAAAAAATTTCAGAATTGCACCTTGCAATGTGGAGATATTACTGTTTGTGCATTTACAATATTCATTGATTTTTGCCATTGAAAAACATGTTTTTCATATACCAGAAATGTTTGAAGCTACTGACAATGAAAGGAGCTGGCATCTCACTCTCTGAATCTTCTTTATCCTGCTAGGATTAGCAGGAAAAAGCAAAAAATTTCAGAATTGCACCTTGCAATGTGGAGATATTACTGTTTGTGCATTTACAATATTCATTGATTTTTGCCATTGAAAAACATGTTTTTCATATACCAGAAATGTTTGAAGCTACTGACTGAATGAAAGGAGCTGGCATCTCACTCTCTTTGAATCTTCTTTATCCTGCTAGGATTAGCAGGAAAAAGCAAAAAATTTCAGAATTGCACCTTGCAATGTGGAGATATTACTGTTTGTGCATTTACAATATTCATTGATTTTTGCCATTGAAAAACGTTTTTCATATACCAGAAATGTTTGAAGCTACTGACTGAATGAAAGGAGCTGGCATCTCACTCTCTTTGAATCTTCTTTATCATGCTAGGATTAGCAGGAAAAAGCAAAAAATTTCAGAATTGCACCTTGCAATGTGGAGATATTACTGTTTGTGCATTTACAATATTCATTGATTTTTGCCATTGAAAAACATGTTTTTCATATACCAGGAATGTTTGAAGCTACTGACTGAATGAAAGGAGCTGGCATCTCACTCTCTTTGAATCTTCTTTATCCTGCTAGGATTAGCAGGAAAAAGCAAAAAATTTCAGAATTGCACCTTGCAATGTGGAGATATTACTGTTTGTGCATTTACAATATTCATTGATTTTTGCCATTGAAAAACGTCCAGAAATGTTTGAAGCTACTGACTGAATGAAAGAAGCTGGCATCTCACTCTCTTTGAATCTTCTTTATCATGCTAGGATTAGCAGGAAAAAGCAAAAAATTTCAGAATTGCACCTTGCAATGTGGAGATATAACTGTTTGTGCATTTACAATATTCATTGATTTTTGCCATTGAAAAACATGTTTTTCATATACCAGAAATGTTTGAAGCTACTGACTGAATGAAAGGAGCTGGCATCTCACTCTCTTTGAATCTTCTTTATCATGCTAGGATTAGCAGGAAAAAGCAAAAAATTTCAGAATTGCACCTTGCAATGTGGAGATATTACTGTTTGTGCATTTACAATATTCATTGATTTTTGCCATTGAAAAACATGTTTTTCATATACCAGAAATGTTTGAAGCTACTGACTGAATGAAAGGAGCTGGCATCTCACTCTCTTTGAATCTTCTTTATCATGCTAGGATTAACAGGAAAAAGCAAAAAATTTCAGAATTGCACCTTGCAATGTGGAGATATTACTGTTTGTGCATTTACAATATTCATTGATTTTTGCCATTGAAAAACGTCCAGAAATGTTTGAAGCTACTGACTGAATGAAAGGAGCTGGCATCTCACTCTCTTTGAATCTTCTTTATCATGCTAGGATTAGCAGGAAAAAGCAAAAAATTTCAGAATTGCACCTTGCAATGTGGAGATATTACTGTTTGTCCATTTACAATATTCATTGATTTTTGCCATTGAAAAACGTCCAGAAATGTTTGAAGCTACTGACTGAATGAAAGGAGCTGGCATCTCACTCTCTTTGAATCTTCTTTATCATGCTAGGATTAGCAGGAAAAAGCAAAAAATTTCAGAATTGCACCTTGCAATGTGGAGATATTACTGTTTGTGCATTTACAATATTCATTGATTTTTGCCATTGAAAAACATGTTTTTCATATACCAGAAATGTTTGAAGCTACTGACTGAATGAAAGGAGCTGGCATCTCACTCTCTTTGAATCTTCTTTATCCTGCTCGGATTAGCAGGAAAAAGCAAAAAATTTCAGAATTGCACCTTGCAATGTGGAGATATTACTGTTTGTGCATTTACAATATTCATTGATTTTTGCCATTGAAAAACATGTTTTTCATATACCAGAAATGTTTGAAGCTACTGACTGAATGAAAGGAGCTGGCATCTCACTCTCTTTGAATCTTCTTTATCCTGCTAGGATTAGCAGGAAAAAGCAAAAAATTTCAGAATTGCACCTTGCAATGTGGAGATATTACTGTTTGTGCATTTACAATATTCATTGATTTTTGCCATTGAAAAACATGTTTTTCATATACCAGAAATGTTTGAAGCTACTGACTGAATGAAAGGAGCTGGCATCTCACTCTCTTTGAATCTTCTTTATCCTGCTAGGATTAGCAGGAAAAAGCAAAAAATTTCAGAATTGCACCTTGCAATGTGGAGATATTACTGTTTGTGCATTTACAATATTCATTGATTTTTGCCATTGAAAAACATGTTTTTCATATACCAGAAATGTTTGAAGCTACTGACTGAATGAAAGGAGCTGGCATCTCACTCTCTTTGAATCTTCTTTATCCTGCTAGGATTAGCAGGAAAAAGCAAAAAATTTCAGAATTGCACCTTGCAATGTGGAGATATTACTGTTTGTGCATTTACAATATTCATTGATTTTTGCCATTGAAAAACATCCAGAAATGTTTGAAGCTACTGACTGAATGAAAGGAGCTGGCATCTCACTCTCTTTGAATCTTCTTTATCATGCTAGGATTAGCAGGAAAAAGCAAAAAATTTCAGAATTGCACCTTGCAATGTGGAGATATTACTGTTTGTGCATTTACAATATTCATTGATTTTTGCCATTGAAAAACGTCCAGAAATGTTTGAAGCTACTGACTGAATGAAAGGAGCTGGCATCTCACTCTCTTTGAATCTTCTTTATCCTGCTAGGATTAACAGGAAAAAGCAAAAAATTTCAGAATTGCACCTTGCAATGTGGAGATATTACTGTTTGTGCATTTACAATATTCATTGATTTTTGCCATTGAAAAACGTCCAGAAATGTTTGAAGCTACTGACTGAATGAAAGGAGCTGGCATCTCATTCTCTTTGAATCTTCTTTATCATAATCTTCTTTATCCTGCTAGGATTAACAGGAAAAAGCAAAAAATTTCAGAATTGCACCTTGCAATGTGGAGATATTACTGTTTGTGCATTTACAATATTCATTGATTTTTGCCATTGAAAAACGTCCAGAAATGTTTGAAGCTACTGACTGAATGAAAGGAGCTGGCATCTCATTCTCTTTGAATCTTCTTTATCATACTAGGATTAGCAGGAAAAAGCAAAAAATTTCAGAATTGCACCTTGCAATGTGGAGATATTACTGTTTGTGCATTTACAATATTCATTGATTTTTGCCATTGAAAAACATGTTTTTCATATACCAGAAATGTTTGAAGCTACTGACTGAATGAAAGGAGCTGGCATCTCACTCTCTTTGAATCTTCTTTATCATGCTAGGATTAACAGGAAAAAGCAAAAAATTTCAGAATTGCACCTTGCAATGTGGAGATATTACTGTTTGTGCATTTACAATATTCATTGATTTTTGCCATTGAAAAACGTCCAGAAATGTTTGAAGCTACTGACTGAATGAAAGGAGCTGGCATCTCACTCTCTTTGAATCTTTTTTATCATGCTAGGATTAGCAGGAAAAAGCAAAAAATTTCAGAATTGCACCTTGCAATGTGGAGATATTACTGTTTGTGCATTTACAATATTCATTGATTTTTGCCATTGAAAAACATGTTTTTCATATACCAGAAATGTTTGAAGCTACTGACAATGAAAGGAGCTGGCATCTCACTCTCTTTGAATCTTCTTTATCCTGCTAGGATTAGCAGGAAAAAGCAAAAAATTTCAGAATTGCACCTTGCAATGTGGAGATATTACTGTTTGTGCATTTACAATATTCATTGATTTTTGCCATTGAAAAACATGTTTTTCATATACCAGAAATGTTTGAAGCTACTGACTGAATGAAAGGAGCTGGCATCTCACTCTCTTTGAATCTTCTTTATCCTGCTAGGATTAGCAGGAAAAAGCAAAAAATTTCAGAATTGCACCTTGCAATGTGGAGATATTACATTTTGTGCATTTACAATATTCATTGATTTTTGCCATTGAAAAACATGTTTTTCATATACCAGAAATGTTTGAAGCTACTGACTGAATGAAAGGAGCTGGCATCTCACTCTCTTTGAATCTCTTTATCATGCTAGGATTAGCAGGAAAAAGCAAAAAATTTCAGAATTGCACCTTGCAATGTGGAGATATTACTGTTTGTGCATTTACAATATTCATTGATTTTTGCCATTGAAAAACATGTTTTTCATATACCAGGAATGTTTGAAGCTACTGACTGAATGAAAGGAGCTGGCATCTCACTCTCTTTGAATCTTCTTTATCCTGCTAGGATTAGCAGGAAAAAGCAAAAAATTTCAGAATTGCACCTTGCAATGTGGAGATATTACTGTTTGTGCATTTACAATATTCATTGATTTTTGCCATTGAAAAATGTCCAGAAATGTTTGAAGCTACTGACTGAATGAAAGGAGCTGGCATCTCACTCTCTTTGAATCTTCTTTATCATGCTAGGATTAGCAGGAAAAAGCAAAAAATTTCAGAATTGCACCTTGCAATGTGGAGATATTACTGTTTGTGCATTTACAATATTCATTGATTTTTGCCATTGAAAAACATGTTTTTCATATACCAGAAATGTTTGAAGCTACTGACTGAATGAAAGGAGCTGGCATCTCACTCTCTTTGAATCTTCTTTATCATGCTAGGATTAGCAGGAAAAAGCAAAAAATTTCAGAATTGCACCTTGCAATGTGGAGATATTACTGTTTGTGCATTTACAATATTCATTGATTTTTGCCATTGAAAAACATGTTTTTCATATACCAGAAATGTTTGAAGCTACTGACTAATGAAAGGAGCTGGCATCTCACTCTCTTTGAATCTTCTTTATCCTGCTAGGATTAGCAGGAAAAAGCAAAAAATTTCAGAATTGCACCTTGCAATGTGGAGATATTACTGTTTGTGCATTTACAATATTCATTGATTTTTGCCATTGAAAAACGTTTTTCATATACCAGAAATGTTTGAAGCTACTGACTGAATGAAAGGAGCTGGCATCTCACTCTCTTTGAATCTTCTTTATCCTGCTAGGATTAGCAGGAAAAAGCAAAAAATTTCAGAATTGCACCTTGCAATGTGGAGATATTACTGTTTGTGCATTTACAATATTCATTGATTTTTGCCATTGAAAAACGTCCAGAAATGTTTGAAGCTACTGACTGAATGAAAGGAGCTGGCATCTCACTCTCTTTGAATCTTCTTTATCATGCTAGGATTAGCAGGAAAAAGCAAAAAATTTCAGAATTGCACCTTGCAATGTGGAGATATTACTGTTTGTGCATTTACAATATTCATTGATTTTTGCCATTGAAAAACGTTTTTCATATACCAGAAATGTTTGAAGCTACTGACTGAATGAAAGGAGCTGGCATCTCACTCTCTTTGAATCTTCTTTATCATGCTAGGATTAGCAGGAAAAGCAAAAAATTTCAGAATTGCACCTTGCAATGTGGAGATATTACTGTTTGTGCATTTACAATATTCATTGATTTTTGCCATTGAAAAACATCCAGAAATGTTTGAAGCTACTGACTGAATGAAAGGAGCTGGCATCTCACTCTCTTTGAATCTTCTTTATCATGCTAGGATTAGCAGGAAAAAGCAAAAAATTTCAGAATTGCACCTTGCAATGTGGAGATATTACTGTTTGTGCATTTACAATATTCATTGATTTTTGCCATTGAAAAACGTTTTTCCATATACCAGAAATGTTTGAAGCTACTGACTGAATGAAAGGAGCTGGCATCTCACTCTCTTTGAATCTTCTTTATCATGCTAGGATTAGCAGGAAAAAGCAAAAAATTTCAGAATTGCACCTTGCAATGTGGAGATATTACTGTTTGTGCATTTACAATATTCATTGATTTTTGCCATTGAAAAACATCATGTTATTCATATACCAGAAATGTTTGAAGCTACTGACTGAATGAAAGGAGCTGGCATCTCACTCTCTTTGAATCTTCTTTATCCTGCTAGGATTAACAGGAAAAAGCAAAAAATTTCAGAATTGCACCTTGCAATGTGGAGATATTACTGTTTGTGCATTTACAATATTCATTGATTTTTGCCATTGAAAAACGTCCAGAAATGTTTGAAGCTACTGACTGAATGAAAGGAGCTGGCATCTCACTCTCTTTGAATCTTCTTTATCATGCTAGGATTAGCAGGAAAAAGCAAAAAATTTCAGAATTGCACCTTGCAATGTGGAGATATTACTGTTTGTGCATTTACAATATTCATTGATTTTTGCCATTGAAAAACATGTTTTTCATATACCAGAAATGTTTGAAGCTACTGACTGAATGAAAGGAGCTGGCATCTCACTCTCTTTGAATCTTCTTTATCATGCTAGGATTAACAGGAAAAAGCAAAAAATTTCAGAATTGCACCTTGCAATGTGGAGATATTACTGTTTGTGCATTTACAATATTCATTGATTTTTGCAATTGAAAAACGTCCAGAAATGTTTGAAGCTACTGACTGAATGAAAGTAGCTGGCATCTCACTCTCTTTGAATCTTCTTTATCATGCTAGGATTAACAGGAAAAAGCAAAAAATTTCAGAATTGCACCTTGCAATGTGGAGATATTACTGTTTGTGCATTTACAATATTCATTGATTTTTGCCATTGAAAAACGTCCAGAAATGTTTGAAGCTACTGACTGAATGAAAGGAGCTGGCATCTCACTCTCTTTGAATCTTCTTTATCATGCTAGGATTAGCAGGAAAAAGCAAAAAATTTCAGAATTGCACCTTGCAATGTGGAGATATTACTGTTTGTGCATTTACAATATTCATTGATTTTTGCCATTGAAAAACATCATGTTATTCATATACCAGAAATGTTTGAAGCTACTGACTGAATGAAAGGAGCTGGCATCTCACTCTCTTTGAATCTTCTTTATCCTGCTAGGATTAACAGGAAAAAGCAAAAAATTTCAGAATTGCACCTTGCAATGTGGAGATATTACTGTTTGTGCATTTACAATATTCATTGATTTTTGCCATTGAAAAACGTCCAGAAATGTTTGAAGCTACTGACTGAATGAAAGGAGCTGGCATCTCACTCTCTTTGAATCTTCTTTATCATGCTAGGATTAGCAGGAAAAAGCAAAAAATTTCAGAATTGCACCTTGCAATGTGGAGATATTACTGTTTGTGCATTTACAATATTCATTGATTTTTGCCATTGAAAAACATGTTTTTCATATACCAGAAATGTTTGAAGCTACTGACTGAATGAAAGGAGCTGGCATCTCACTCTCTTTGAATCTTCTTTATCATGCTAGGATTAACAGGAAAAAGCAAAAAATTTCAGAATTGCACCTTGCAATGTGGAGATATTACTGTTTGTGCATTTACAATATTCATTGATTTTTGCAATTGAAAAACGTCCAGAAATGTTTGAAGCTACTGACTGAATGAAAGGAGCTGGCATCTCACTCTCTTTGAATCTTCTTTATCATGCTAGGATTAGCAGGAAAAAGCAAAAAATTTCAGAATTGCACCTTGCAATGTGGAGATATTACTGTTTGTGCATTTACAATATTCATTGATTTTTGCAATTGAAAAACATGTTTTTCATATACCAGAAATGTTTGAAGCTACTGACTGAATGAAAGGAGCTGGCATCTCACTCTCTTTGAATCTTCTTTATCATGCTAGGATTAGCAGGAAAAAGCAAAAAATTTCAGAATTGCACCTTGCAATGTGGAGATATTACTGTTTGTGCATTTACAATATTCATTGATTTTTGCCATTGAAAAACATGTTTTTCATATACCAGGAATGTTTGAAGCTACTGACTGAATGAAAGGAGCTAGCATCTCACTCTCTTTGAATCTTCTTTATCCTGCTAGGATTAGCAGGAAAAAGCAAAAAATTTCAGAATTGCACCTTGCAATGTGGAGATATTACTGTTTGTGCATTTACAATATTCATTGATTTTTGCCATTGAAAAACGTCCAGAAATGTTTGAAGCTACTGACTGAATGAAAGGAGCTGGCATCTCACTCTCTTTGAATCTTCTTTATCCTGCTAGGATTAGCAGGAAAAAGCAAAAAATTTCAGAATTGCACCTTGCAATGTGGAGATATTACTGTTTGTGCATTTACAATATTCATTGATTTTTGCCATTGAAAAACATGTTTTTCATATACCAGAAATGTTTGAAGCTACTGACTGAATGAAAGGAGCTGGCATCTCACTCTCTTTGAATCTTCTTTATCCTGCTAGGATTAGCAGGAAAAAGCAAAAAATTTCAGAATTGCACCTTGCAATGTGGAGATATTACTGTTTGTGCATTTACAATATTCATTGATTTTTGCCATTGAAAAACATGTTTTTCATATACCAGAAATGTTTGAAGCTACTGACTGAATGAAAGGAGCTGGCATCTCACTCTCTTTGAATCTTCTTTATCCTGCTAGGATTAGCAGGAAAAAGCAAAAAATTTCAGAATTGCACCTTGCAATGTGGAGATATTACTGTTTGTGCATTTACAATATTCATTGATTTTTGCCATTGAAAAACATGTTTTTCATATACCAGAAATGTTTGAAGCTACTGACTGAATGAAAGGAGCTGGCATCTCACTCTCTTTGAATCTTCTTTATCCTGCTAGGATTAGCAGGAAAAAGCAAAAAATTTCAGAATTGCACCTTGCAATGTGGAGATATTACTGTTTGTGCATTTACAATATTCATTGATTTTTGCCATTGAAAAACATGTTTTTCATATACCAGAAATGTTTGAAGCTACTGACTGAATGAAAGGAGCTGGCATCTCACTCTCTTTGAATCTTCTTTATCCTGCTAGGATTAGCAGGAAAAAGCAAAAAATTTCAGAATTGCACCTTGCAATGTGGAGATATTACTGTTTGTGCATTTACAATATTCATTGATTTTTGCCATTGAAAAACATGTTTTTCATATACCAGAAATGTTGGAAGCTACTGACTGAATGAAAGGAGCTGGCATCTCACTCTCTTTGAATCTTCTTTATCCTGCTAGGATTAGCAGGAAAAAGCAAAAAATTTCAGAATTGCACCTTGCAATGTGGAGATATTACTGTTTGTGCATTTACAATATTCATTGATTTTTGCCATTGAAAAACATCCAGAAATGTTTGAAGCTACTGACTGAATGAAAGGAGCTGGCATCTCACTCTCTTTGAATCTTCTTTATCATGCTAGGATTAGCAGGAAAAAGCAAAAAATTTCAGAATTGCACCTTGCAATGTGGAGATATTACTGTTTGTGCATTTACAATATTCATTGATTTTTGCCATTGAAAAACGTCCAGAAATGTTTGAAGCTACTGACTGAATGAAAGGAGCTGGCATCTCACTCTCTTTGAATCTTCTTTATCATGCTAGGATTAGCAGGAAAAAGCAAAAAATTTCAGAATTGCACCTTGCAATGTGGAGATATTACTGTTTGTGCATTTACAATATTCATTGATTTTTGCCATTGAAAAACATGTTTTTCATATACCAGAAATGTTTGAAGCTACTGACTGAATGAAAGGAGCTGGCATCTCACTCTCTTTGAATCTTCTTTATCATGCTAGGATTAACAGGAAAAAGCAAAAAATTTCAGAATTGCACCTTGCAATGTGGAGATATTACTGTTTGTGCATTTACAATATTCATTGATTTTTGCCATTGAAAAATGTCCAGAAATGTTTGAAGCTACTGACTGAATGAAAGGAGCTGGCATCTCACTCTCTTTGAATCTTTTTTATCATGCTAGGATTAGCAGGAAAAAGCAAAAAATTTCAGAATTGCACCTTGCAATGTGGAGATATTACTGTTTGTGCATTTACAATATTCATTGATTTTTGCCATTGAAAAACATGTTTTTCATATACCAGAAATGTTTGAAGCTACTGACAATGAAAGGAGCTGGCATCTCACTCTCTTTGAATCTTCTTTATCCTGCTAGGATTAGCAGGAAAAAGCAAAAAATTTCAGAATTGCACCTTGCAATGTGGAGATATTACTGTTTGTGCATTTACAATATTCATTGATTTTTGCCATTGAAAAACATGTTTTTCATATACCAGAAATGTTTGAAGCTACTGACTGAATGAAAGGAGCTGGTATCTCACTCTCTTTGAATCTTCTTTATCATGCTAGGATTAGCAGGAAAAAGCAAAAAAATTTCAGAATTGCACCTTGCAATGTGGAGATATTACTGTTTGTGCATTTACAATATTCATTGATTTTTGCCATTGAAAAACATGTTTTTCATATACCAGAAATGTTTGAAGCTTCTGACTGAATGAAAGGAGCTGGCATCTCACTCTCTTTGAATCTTCTTTATCATGCTAGGATTAACAGGAAAAAGCAAAAAATTTCAGAATTGCACCTTGCAATGTGGAGATATTACTGTTTGTGCATTTACAATATTCATTGATTTTTGCCATTGAAAAACGTCCAGAAATGTTTGAAGCTACTGACTGAATGAAAGGAGCTGGCATCTCACTCTCTTTGAATCTTCTTTATCATGCTAGGATTAGCAGGAAAAAGCAAAAAATTTCAGAATTGCACCTTGCAATGTGGAGATATTAATGTTTGTGCATTTACAATATTCATTGATTTTTGCCATTGAAAAACGTCCAGAAATGTTTGAAGCTACTGACTGAATGAAAGGAGCTGGCATCTCACTCTCTTTGAATCTTCTTTATCATGCTAGGATTAACAGGAAAAAGCAAAAAATTTCAGAATTGCACCTTGCAATGTGGAGATATTACTGTTTGTGCATTTACAATATTCATTGATTTTTGCCATTGAAAAAGTCCAGAAATGTTTGAAGCTACTGACTGAATGAAAGGAGCTGGCATCTCACTCTCTTTGAATCTTCTTTATCATGCTAGGATTAGCAGGAAAAAGCAAAAAATTTCAGAATTGCACCTTGCAATGTGGAAATATTACTGTTTGTGCATTTACAATATTCATTGATTTTTGCCATTGAAAAACATGTTTTTCACATACCAGAAATGTTTGAAGCTACTGACTGAATGAAAGGAGCTGGCATCTCACTCTCTTTGAATCTTCTTTATCATGCTAGGATTAGCAGGAAAAAGCAAAAAATTTCAGAATTGCACCTTGCAATGTGGAGATATTACTGTTTGTGCATTTACAATATTCATTGATTTTTGCCATTGAAAAACGTTTTTCATATACCAGAAATGTTTGAAGCTACTGACAATGAAAGGAGCTGGCATCTCACTCTCTTTGAATCTTCTTTATCATGCTAGGATTAGCAGGAAAAAGCAAAAAATTTCAGAATTGCACCTTGCAATGTGGAGATATTACTGTTTGTGCATTTACAATATTCATTGATTTTTGCCATTGAAAAACATGTTTTTCATATACCAGAAATGTTTGAAGCTACTGACTGAATGAAAGGAGCTGGCATCTCACTCTCTTTGAATCTTCTTTATCCTGCTAGGATTAACAGGAAAAAGCAAAAAATTTCAGAATTGCACCTTGCAATGTGGAGATATTACTGTTTGTGCATTTACAATATTCATTGATTTTTGCCATTGAAAAACATGTTTTTCATATACCAGAAATGTTTGAAGCTACTGACTGAATGAAAGGAGCTGGCATCTCACTCTCTTTGAATCTTCTTTATCCTGCTAGGATTAGCAGGAAAAAGCAAAAAATTTCAGAATTGCACCTTGCAATGTGGAGATATTACTGTTTGTGCATTTACAATATTCATTGATTTTTGCCATTGAAAAACATGTTTTTCATATACCAGAAATGTTTGAAGCTACTGACTGAATGAAAGGAGCTGGCATCTCACTCTCTTTGAATCTTCTTTATCCTGCTAGGATTAGCAGGAAAAAGCAAAAAATTTCAGAATTGCACCTTGCAATGTGGAGATATTACTGTTTGTGCATTTACAATATTCATTGATTTTTGCCATTGAAAAACATCCAGAAATGTTTGAAGCTACTGACTGAATGAAAGGAGCTGGCATCTCACTCTCTTTGAATCTTCTTTATCATGCTAGGATTAGCAGGAAAAAGCAAAAAATTTCAGAATTGCACCTTGCAATGTGGAGATATTACTGTTTGTGCATTTACAATATTCATTGATTTTTGCCATTGAAAAACGTCCAGAAATGTTTGAAGCTACTGACTGAATGAAAGGAGCTGGCATCTCACTCTCTTTGAATCTTCTTTATCATGCTAGGATTAGCAGGAAAAAGCAAAAAATTTCAGAATTGCACCTTGCAATGTGGAGATATTACTGTTTGTGCATTTACAATATTCATTGATTTTTGCCATTGAAAAACATGTTTTTCATATACCAGAAATGTTTGAAGCTACTGACTGAATGAAAGGAGCTGGCATCTCACTCTCTTTGAATCTTCTTTATCCTGCTAGGATTAGCAGGAAAAAGCAAAAAATTTCAGAATTGCACCTTGCAATGTGGAGATATTACTGTTTGTGCATTTACAATATTCATTGATTTTTGCCATTGAAAAACATGTTTTTCATATACCAGAAATGTTTGAAGCTACTGACTGAATGAAAGGAGCTGGCATCTCACTCTCTTTGAATCTTCTTTATCCTGCTAGGATTAGCAGGAAAAAGCAAAAAATTTCAGAATTGCACCTTGCAATGTGGAGATATTACTGTTTGTGCATTTACAATATTCATTGATTTTTGCCATTGAAAAACATGTTTTTCATATACCAGGAATGTTTGAAGCTACTGACTGAATGAAAGGAGCTGGCATCTCACTCTCTTTGAATCTACTTTATCCTGCTAGGATTAGCAGGAAAAAGCAAAAAATTTCAGAATTGCACCTTGCAATGTGGAGATATTACTGTTTGTGCATTTACAATATTCATTGATTTTTGCCATTGAAAAACGTCCAGAAATGTTTGAAGCTACTGACTGAATGAAAGGAGCTGGCATCTCACTCTCTTTGAATCTTCTTTATCATGCTAGGATTAGCAGGAAAAAGCAAAAAATTTCAGAATTGCACCTTGCAATGTGGAGATATTACTGTTTGTGCATTTACAATATTCATTGATTTTTGCCATTGAAAAACGTTTTTCATATACCAGAAATGTTTGAAGCTACTGACTGAATGAAAGGAGCTGGCATCTCACTCTCTTTGAATCTTCTTTATCATGCTAGGATTAGCAGGAAAAAGCAAAAAATTTCAGAATTGCACCTTGCAATGTGGAGATATTACTGTTTGTGCATTTACAATATTCATTGATTTTTGCCATTGAAAAACATCCAGAAATGTTTGAAGCTACTGACTGAATGAAAGGAGCTGGCATCTCACTCTCTTTGAATCTTCTTTATCATGCTAGGATTAGCAGGAAAAAGCAAAAAATTTCAGAATTGCACCTTGCAATGTGGAGATATTACTGTTTGTGCATTTACAATATTCATTGATTTTTGCCATTGAAAAACGTCCAGAAATGTTTGAAGCTACTGACTGAATGAAAGGAGCTGGCATCTCACTCTCTTTGAATCTTCTTTATCATGCTAGGATTAGCAGGAAAAAGCAAAAAATTTCAGAATTGCACCTTGCAATGTGGAGATATTACTGTTTGTGCATTTACAATATTCATTGATTTTTGCCATTGAAAAACATCATGTTATTCATATACCAGAAATGTTTGAAGCTACTGACTGAATGAAAGGAGCTGGCATCTCACTCTCTTTGAATCTTCTTTATCCTGCTAGGATTAACAGGAAAAAGCAAAAAATTTCAGAATTGCACCTTGCAATGTGGAGATATTACTGTTTGTGCATTTACAATATTCATTGATTTTTGCCATTGAAAAACGTCCAGAAATGTTTGAAGCTACTGACTGAATGAAAGGAGCTGGCATCTCACTCTCTTTGAATCTTCTTTATCATGCTAGGATTAGCAGGAAAAAGCAAAAAATTTCAGAATTGCACCTTGCAATGTGGAGATATTACTGTTTGTGCATTTACAATATTCATTGATTTTTGCCATTGAAAAACATGTTTTTCATATACCAGAAATGTTTGAAGCTACTGACTGAATGAAAGGAGCTGGCATCTCACTCTCTTTGAATCTTCTTTATCATGCTAGGATTAACAGGAAAAAGCAAAAAATTTCAGAATTGCACCTTGCAATGTGGAGATATTACTGTTTGTGCATTTACAATATTCATTGATTTTTGCAATTGAAAAACGTCCAGAAATGTTTGAAGCTACTGACTGAATGAAAGGAGCTGGCATCTCACTCTCTTTGAATCTTCTTTATCATGCTAGGATTAGCAGGAAAAAGCAAAAAATTTCAGAATTGCACCTTGCAATGTGGAGATATTACTGTTTGTGCATTTACAATATTCATTGATTTTTGCAATTGAAAAACATGTTTTTCATATACCAGAAATGTTTGAAGCTACTGACTGAATGAAAGGAGCTGGCATCTCACTCTCTTTGAATCTTCTTTATCATGCTAGGATTAGCAGGAAAAAGCAAAAAATTTCAGAATTGCACCTTGCAATGTGGAGATATTACTGTTTGTGCATTTACAATATTCATTGATTTTTGCCATTGAAAAACATGTTTTTCATATACCAGGAATGTTTGAAGCTACTGACTGAATGAAAGGAGCTGGCATCTCACTCTCTTTGAATCTTCTTTATCCTGCTAGGATTAGCAGGAAAAAGCAAAAAATTTCAGAATTGCACCTTGCAATGTGGAGATATTACTGTTTGTGCATTTACAATATTCATTGATTTTTGCCATTGAAAAACATGTTTTTCATATACCAGAAATGTTTGAAGCTACTGACTGAATGAGAGGAGCTGGCATCTCACTCTCTTTGAATCTTCTTTATCATGCTAGGATTAGCAGGAAAAAGCAAAAAATTTCAGAATTGCACCTTGCAATGTGGAGATATTACTGTTTGTGCATTTACAATATTCATTGATTTTTGCCATTGAAAAACATGTTTTTCATATACCAGAAATGTTTGAAGCTACTGACTGAATGAAAGGAGCTGGCATCTCACTCTCTTTGAATCTTCTTTATCCTGCTAGAATTAGCAGGAAAAAGCAAAAAATTTCAGAATTGCACCTTGCAATGTGGAGATATTACTGTTTGTGCATTTACAATATTCATTGATTTTTGCCATTGAAAAACGTCCAGAAATGTTTGAAGCTACTGACTGAATGAAAGGAGCTGGCATCTCAATCTCTTTGAATCTTCTTTATCATGCTAGGATTAGCAGGAAAAAGCAAAAAATTTCAGAATTGCACCTTGCAATGTTGAGATATTACTGTTTGTGCATTTACAATATTCATTGATTTTTGCCATTGAAAAACGTCCAGAAATGTTTGAAGCTACTGACTGAATGAAAGGAGCTGGCACCTCATTCTCTTTGAATCTTCTTTATCATGCTAAGATTAGCAGGAAAAAGCAAAAAATTTCAGAATTGCACCTTGCAATGTGGAGATATTACTGTTTGTGCATTTACAATATTCATTGATTTTTGCCATTGAAAAACATGTTTTTCATATACCAGAAATGTTTGAAGCTACTGACTGAATGAAAGGAGCTGGCATCTCACTCTCTTTGAATCTTCTTTATCATGCTAGGATTAGCAGGAAAAAGCAAAAAATTTCAGAATTGCACCTTGCAATGTGGAGATATTACTGTTTGTGCATTTACAATATTCATTGATTTTTGCCATTGAAAAACATGTTTTTCATATACCAGAAATGTTTGAAGCTACTGACTGAATGAAAGGAGCTGGCATCTCACTCTCTTTGAATCTTCTTTATCCTGCTAGGATTAGCAGGAAAAAGCAAAAAATTTCAGAATTGCACCTTGCAATGTGGAGATATTACTGTTTGTGCATTTACAATATTCATTGATTTTTGCCATTGAAAAACGTCCAGAAATGTTTGAAGCTACTGACTGAATGAAAGGAGCTGGCATCTCACTCTCTTTGAATCTTCTTTATCATGCTAGGATTAGCAGGAAAAAGCAAAAAATTTCAGAATTGCACCTTGCAATGTGGAGATATTACTGTTTGTGCATTTACAATATTCATTGATTTTTGCCATTGAAAAACGTCCAGAAATGTTTGAAGCTACTGACTGAATGAAAGGAGCTGGCATCTCACTCTCTTTGAATCTTCTTTATCATGCTAGGATTAGCAGGAAAAAGCAAAAAATTTCAGAATTGCACCTTGCAATGTGGAGATATTACTGTTTGTGCATTTACAATATTCATTGATTTTTGCCATTGAAAAACATGTTTTTCATATACCAGAAATGTTTGAAGCTACTGACTGAATGAAAGGAGCTGGCATCTCACTCTCTTTGAATCTTCTTTATCCTGCTAGGATTAGCAGGAAAAAGCAAAAAATTTCAGAATTGCACCTTGCAATGTGGAGATATTACTGTTTGTGCATTTACAATATTCATTGATTTTTGCCATTGAAAAACATGTTTTTCATATACCAGAAATGTTTGAAGCTACTGACTGAATGAAAGGAGCTGGCATCTCACTCTCTTTGAATCTTCTTTATCCTGCTAGGATTAGCAGGAAAAAGCAAAAAATTTCAGAATTGCACCTTGCAATGTGGAGATATTACTGTTTGTGCATTTACAATATTCATTGATTTTTGCCATTGAAAAACATGTTTTTCATATACCAGGAATGTTTGAAGCTACTGACTGAATGAAAGGAGCTGGCATCTCACTCTCTTTGAATCTACTTTATCCTGCTAGGATTAGCAGGAAAAAGCAAAAAATTTCAGAATTGCACCTTGCAATGTGGAGATATTACTGTTTGTGCATTTACAATATTCATTGATTTTTGCCATTGAAAAACGTCCAGAAATGTTTGAAGCTACTGACTGAATGAAAGGAGCTGGCATCTCACTCTCTTTGAATCTTCTTTATCATGCTAGGATTAGCAGGAAAAAGCAAAAAATTTCAGAATTGCACCTTGCAATGTGGAGATATTACTGTTTGTGCATTTACAATATTCATTGATTTTTGCCATTGAAAAACGTTTTTCATATACCAGAAATGTTTGAAGCTACTGACTGAATGAAAGGAGCTGGCATCTCACTCTCTTTGAATCTTCTTTATCATGCTAGGATTAGCAGGAAAAAGCAAAAAATTTCAGAATTGCACCTTGCAATGTGGAGATATTACTGTTTGTGCATTTACAATATTCATTGATTTTTGCCATTGAAAAACATCCAGAAATGTTTGAAGCTACTGACTGAATGAAAGGAGCTGGCATCTCACTCTCTTTGAATCTTCTTTATCATGCTAGGATTAGCAGGAAAAAGCAAAAAATTTCAGAATTGCACCTTGCAATGTGGAGATATTACTGTTTGTGCATTTACAATATTCATTGATTTTTGCCATTGAAAAACGTCCAGAAATGTTTGAAGCTACTGACTGAATGAAAGGAGCTGGCATCTCACTCTCTTTGAATCTTCTTTATCATGCTAGGATTAGCAGGAAAAAGCAAAAAATTTCAGAATTGCACCTTGCAATGTGGAGATATTACTGTTTGTGCATTTACAATATTCATTGATTTTTGCCATTGAAAAACATCATGTTATTCATATACCAGAAATGTTTGAAGCTACTGACTGAATGAAAGGAGCTGGCATCTCACTCTCTTTGAATCTTCTTTATCCTGCTAGGATTAACAGGAAAAAGCAAAAAATTTCAGAATTGCACCTTGCAATGTGGAGATATTACTGTTTGTGCATTTACAATATTCATTGATTTTTGCCATTGAAAAACGTCCAGAAATGTTTGAAGCTACTGACTGAATGAAAGGAGCTGGCATCTCACTCTCTTTGAATCTTCTTTATCATGCTAGGATTAGCAGGAAAAAGCAAAAAATTTCAGAATTGCACCTTGCAATGTGGAGATATTACTGTTTGTGCATTTACAATATTCATTGATTTTTGCCATTGAAAAACATGTTTTTCATATACCAGAAATGTTTGAAGCTACTGACTGAATGAAAGGAGCTGGCATCTCACTCTCTTTGAATCTTCTTTATCATGCTAGGATTAACAGGAAAAAGCAAAAAATTTCAGAATTGCACCTTGCAATGTGGAGATATTACTGTTTGTGCATTTACAATATTCATTGATTTTTGCAATTGAAAAACGTCCAGAAATGTTTGAAGCTACTGACTGAATGAAAGGAGCTGGCATCTCACTCTCTTTGAATCTTCTTTATCATGCTAGGATTAGCAGGAAAAAGCAAAAAATTTCAGAATTGCACCTTGCAATGTGGAGATATTACTGTTTGTGCATTTACAATATTCATTGATTTTTGCAATTGAAAAACATGTTTTTCATATACCAGAAATGTTTGAAGCTACTGACTGAATGAAAGGAGCTGGCATCTCACTCTCTTTGAATCTTCTTTATCATGCTAGGATTAGCAGGAAAAAGCAAAAAATTTCAGAATTGCACCTTGCAATGTGGAGATATTACTGTTTGTGCATTTACAATATTCATTGATTTTTGCCATTGAAAAACATGTTTTTCATATACCAGGAATGTTTGAAGCTACTGACTGAATGAAAGGAGCTGGCATCTCACTCTCTTTGAATCTTCTTTATCCTGCTAGGATTAGCAGGAAAAAGCAAAAAATTTCAGAATTGCACCTTGCAATGTGGAGATATTACTGTTTGTGCATTTACAATATTCATTGATTTTTGCCATTGAAAAACGTCCAGAAATGTTTGAAGCTACTGACTGAATGAAAGGAGCTGGCATCTCACTCTCTTTGAATCTTCTTTATCATGCTAGGATTAGCAGGAAAAAGCAAAAAATTTCAGAATTGCACCTTGCAATGTGGAGATATTACTGTTTGTGCATTTACAATATTCATTGATTTTTGCCATTGAAAAACGTTTTTCATATACCAGAAATGTTTGAAGCTACTGACTGAATGAAAGGAGCTGGCATCTCACTCTCTTTGAATCTTCTTTATCATGCTAGGATTAGCAGGAAAAAGCAAAAAATTTCAGAATTGCACCTTGCAATGTGGAGATATTACTGTTTGTGCATTTACAATATTCATTGATTTTTGCCATTGAAAAACATGTTTTTCATATACCAGAAATGTTTGAAGCTACTGACTGAATGAAAGGAGCTGGCATCTCACTCTCTTTGAATCTTCTTTATCATGCTAGGATTAGCAGGAAAAAGCAAAAAATTTCAGAATTGCACCTTGCAATGTGGAGATATTACTGTTTGTGCATTTACAATATTCATTGATTTTTGCCATTGAAAAACATGTTTTTCATATACCAGAAATGTTTGAAGCTACTGACTGAATGAAAGGAGCTGGCATCTCACTCTCTTTGAATCTTCTTTATCATGCTAGGATTAGCAGGAAAAAGCAAAAAATTTCAGAATTGCACCTTGCAATGTGGAGATATTACTGTTTGTGCATTTACAATATTCATTGATTTTTGCCATTGAAAAACATGTTTTTCATATACCAGAAATGTTTGAAGCTACTGACTGAATGAAAGGAGCTGGCATCTCACTCTCTTTGAATCTTCTTTATCATGCTAGGATTAACAGGAAAAAGCAAAAAATTTCAGAATTGCACCTTGCAATGTGGAGATATTACTGTTTGTGCATTTACAATATTCATTGATTTTTGCCATTGAAAAACGTCCAGAAATGTTTGAAGCTACTGACTGAATGAAAGGAGCTGGCATCTCACTCTCTTTGAATCTTCTTTATCATGCTAGGATTAGCAGGAAAAAGCAAAAAATTTCAGAATTGCACCTTGCAATGTGGAGATATTACTGTTTGTGCATTTACAATATTCATTGATTTTTGCCATTGAAAAACATGTTTTTCATATACCAGAAATGTTTGAAGCTACTGACTGAATGAAAGGAGCTGGCATCTCACTCTCTTTAAATCTTCTTTATCATGCTAGGATTAACAGGAAAAAGCAAAAAATTTCAGAATTGCACCTTGCAATGTGGAGATATTACTGTTTGTGCATTTACAATATTCATTGATTTTTGCCATTGAAAAACGTCCAGAAATGTTTGAAGCTACTGACTGAATGAAAGGAGCTGGCATCTCACTCTCTTTGAATCTTTTTTATCATGCTAGGATTAGCAGGAAAAAGCAAAAAATTTCAGAATTGCACCTTGCAATGTGGAGATATTACTGTTTGTGCATTTACAATATTCATTGATTTTTGCCATTGAAAAACATGTTTTTCATATACCAGAAATGTTTGAAGCTACTGACAATGAAAGGAGCTGGCATCTCACTCTCTGAATCTTCTTTATCCTGCTAGGATTAGCAGGAAAAAGCAAAAAATTTCAGAATTGCACCTTGCAATGTGGAGATATTACTGTTTGTGCATTTACAATATTCATTGATTTTTGCCATTGAAAAACATGTTTTTCATATACCAGAAATGTTTGAAGCTACTGACTGAATGAAAGGAGCTGGCATCTCACTCTCTTTGAATCTTCTTTATCCTGCTAGGATTAGCAGGAAAAAGCAAAAAATTTCAGAATTGCACCTTGCAATGTGGAGATATTACTGTTTGTGCATTTACAATATTCATTGATTTTTGCCATTGAAAAACGTTTTTCATATACCAGAAATGTTTGAAGCTACTGACTGAATGAAAGGAGCTGGCATCTCACTCTCTTTGTTTTACCATATTTTTTTTATTTTTAATAAACAGTTTAACAGGGGAATAACAATCGTAGCATAAAGTAGTGAAATAAGAATATTCGTGGGAAGGGGTAATTCCGAGGAAGGGGAAGGGAAAGGGTACAAACGGAAATGGAATAATCAGGGAAGGTGGGAGAAATTTGTTCGTCAAATAATAAACACGATAATAGATAACTTGAACAATTAAACACACACCACTATCATATTAGCAAAATTAAACATATTAATAAGCTAAACATGTAACACCTATTAAGATATTCCAGCATTATGAGATGGTTGAGGGAACCTAATGGACCAAATATCCCACTTCTTAGAAAATTTAAGTAAATTATTGTTAATAAGGGCAAATCTGAGTTCAAATATTCTATGGAGATTCATCTTATCAACTAAGTCCTCCAAAGTGGGGACATGTGACTTTCTCCAATAAAAAGCCAATGTATTCTTACAAACTGAGAATAAATGAATCACCAAAGATCTTTCAAACGACTTGTATGATTCAAGATCCAAGGATAGTAAAGCCCTTTGAGGGGTCAATATTAGTGGTCTGCCCAAGAGATCATCTACCAAAGAAGAGATCTGAGCCCATAGATTGCGGATTTTAGGGCAGCTCCAAAAGAGATGTAACAGATCTCCCCTGAGGCCGCACTCCCTCCAACAGAGGGGAGAGTTGCTGGGCTTTATATAGTGGAGCCTGATTGGAGTGTAGTACCATCTGGTTAAAATTTTGAAGTAGGCCTCTTGTAAGGGCATAGATATATTAGAGGCTTGTGAGAAAAGAAGAGCATTCTCCCATTGGTCGGATTGGAAATTGAGTTTTAGGTCCTTTTCCCATCGAATCATGTAAAGATGTTTTTGGAAAGAGAGGTCATTATTGAAGCTGTTATATAGGTGTCTCAGGCTCCAAAAAATCTTATGGGATGTGTTACTTAACAGGTTCACCGAGATTTCGGAAACGATAAATTTGCTAGAAATGAATTCCAGAATAATGCTCTTTAAATGAGAGTATAAAAAGAAATCAGAAAAAGGCAAATTGAATCTTTTCTTAAGAATTTGGAAAGGGATAAAGACAGAAGCTTCATACAAGTCTCCAATTTTCCTTAACCCTTTAATGTCCCATTGATCTGGAATGGAAGAGTTATACAGATCAGCAACAAAACCAATTGGAAATTTTTTGACAAGGGAAAGCTTATCCATATCAGAATCTCTTAAAGGATTCTTTTTCTTTTTTTTGGTGATTTTTTTCCAGGCGTCAATGATCGCCTGGAAAATAGGGTGGGAAGAATCATGAGTACACTGTCTAAAGAGATGCCTGAGTAACAATTCACGAGGAGAAGAACCGTTATTTAAGAAGGTCTCCAGAATCATCCAAGCTGGGGGGCTGTCAGAATTAAACCAGTAACTGCTCTGTTTGATAAGGTTTGCCAGATAGTAAGCGGAAATATTAGGATGGCTCAGACCTCCGTTACTTTTATTCTTGTACAATATATCAGCAGATATCCTCGCACGTTTATTATCCCAGACATAAGAATTAATCTGATTTTGAATTTTTTGAATAAAGATATGGGAAATAGATAAAGGTAGGTTGCGGAAAAAATACAAAATTTTGGGAAGAACAAACATCTTGATAGAGAGGACTCTACCCCACCACGACAAATCTCTTTTCATAAAATCCATCAAATCTCCTCGGACGATGTCATCAATCAGAACCAGATTGTCAGAGATTGTTGAATTAATAGATTTACCAATACTGATCCCCAAATAAGTCAGATTGCGTTTAGCCAGACCAAAGGAAAATCTTGAGTGTAAAACCTCTCTCGTCTGGCGGTCCAGATTAATATTCAAAAGTTTAGACTTCTCATTGTTAATTTTAAAATAAGAAATCTGAGAGAATAGTTCTAGAACCTTTGAAACCTCCGCAACCGAATTTACTGGGTCCAGCAAGGAAAGCATAACATCATCTGCAAAGAGGCCAATTTTAAATTCTCGAGATGGGGTAGAAATCCCCCTAATGTCAGTGTTTTCTCTAATCCTCTGTGCCAAAGGCTCCATAGCCAGGACAAAGAGAAGGGGGGAAAGTGGGCAACCCTGTCTAGTACCATTTGTGATAGGGATTGGATTTGAGAGATAATTGTTAACATAAATTTTTGCTTGGGGGTTAGAATAGAGGGCCATAATTGAAGAGAGAAATTTGTTATCAAAACCGAATTTAATAAGGGTGAGTTTAAGGTATAGCCAATTTAACCTGTCGAAAGCTTTTTCAGCGTCTAAAGCAAGCAATGAAGTTGGGAGTTTCGCCGTATTTATCACCTTAATAATATTCAGAAGTCTTCTAGAGCCATCAGTTGCTTGCCTCCCACCAACGAAGCCAATCTGATCATCGTTGATGAGAGATGGGAGAATAGTCGATAAACGATTGGCCAGAATTTTCGAATATATCTTAATATCAGTGTTAATTAGCGAAATGGGCCTATAATTTTTAACATTATCTCTCTCATCCTTAGACTTGGGTATTAGGGTAATGGTGGCTTCCAGCATTTCTGAGGGGAAGGAGCTTATTGAGGAAGCATGATTGAAAATTTTCGTGAGAGGGGAAGAAAGTAGGTCACAAAAAGTTTTATAATACTCATTAATGAACCCATCTGGACCCGGAGCCTTGAAATCTTTAAGTTGCTTTATTGTGTTAATAATTTCAAGGTTAGAAAAAGGCTTATTCAATGACTCGTGATCCAGAGGGCTCAATTTCGGTAGGTTAATGGAGGATAAAAATTTGTTGATTGCATCTGGGTGAGGATGGGAAATTAGAGGATCAGTTTTGATGTTGTAGAGTTTTTTGTAAAAATTTGCAAACTGGTTCACTATATCTTTAGGGTGGCAAAACGTTATTCCACTATTGTTTTTTATTTTATCTATTCTATTAATTGCTCTTTTACATTTGACTAGGCGGGCCATAAAGCGGGTAGGTTTATTTAGAGCCGCATAGTAATTAAATTTTGATTTCCGAATAATTGCATCATAGGAGGAAGAAATTTCTGATTTTAGCTCTACCCTTAAATTTGAGAGTTCTTTTTGAATTATTGGGGAAGGGGAAGGAAGATTAATTTGCTCTAATTCTTTTTCCCTAATCAGTTTTTGAAGAGAATTAATTTTTGATCTTTTTTCTTTTTTTTCAAATGAGGATATCTGCATTAGTACACCACGAAGGACGGCCTTGTGAGCGCACCAGCTGGAGAAGGGATTAGATAAATCTGGGGTATCATTCTCCCTAAAATAATCAGAAATAGCTTTTTCAATAATTTTTTTGTTTTTGGGGTTATGAATAAGTGAAGATCTACATTTCCAAAGAAATCCATTTTTAATAAGAGGACCAATATGAATTTCACATGACGTAGGGGCATGATCTGATAGAGACCTAAGACCTATAGATACGTTAGAGAATTTGGGTAAAGAAAAAACGTCAGTTATTATTAAGTCTATTCTAGAGGCCGTTTGGTGCGCATCCGAAAAATGGGAGAATTCTTTGGAGGTAGTTTGCAGACATCTAAATGTATCAAATAGTTCGTTTTTATAAAGCCAGTTATTTAGCGTCGGGTATAAATGACGGCTGGGGGAGGAAGAGTCCATATGCCCGTCCGGGACCATGTTGAAGTCTCCCAAAAAAATCAATTCACCTCTCCTAACCTCTTCAACCTTTCTAAAAACCTTATTCAAAAAGGGTATTTGCTTTTTATTTGGGGCGTATAGGTTAACAACAGTGCACTCATGATTATTCAGTTTACAGAGCAATATATGGAACCTTCCATTGACATCTTTATGCTGATCTAAAAACTCAAATGGGACAGAATCTCTGATCACTGTAGCTACACCGGCTTTTTTCCGGTCGCTAGTGGATTCAAATATATGAGGGTAGCGTTTGTGGGTGAAAGTAGGGTGTTTTCCCTCGGCAAACCTTGTCTCCTGAAGACACGCAACATCAGCACCAAGATGACCCAATTCCTTCCAAAGGGAGAATCTCTTATTGGGACTGTTTAGGCCTCTTACATTATAGGTGATGATCTTGATAGGCATAGGTAAATTAATAATTAAAGTAAGTCAAAAGGAGAGGGGTCAGTTGGTCCAACAAATTCCCAAAAAATAATCAACCGACAATCAAAGCTGGAATACAATATCTCTAATATTAATTCAAAGATAGTAATAACAATAACCAAATATTCAAAGAAAAAGAAAAAAAAAACGAATCAAAAAATCTCCTGAGGGAACCTTCACCGAAAAGGTTCTCCCTCAGATTGGGGGGAAAAATAATGTGGACAAACCATGAAGGCCAAATATAAGAAGAATGATAAATTTATTATAGCATGTTAGGTGAGGTGATAAAATGAGATTATTTTTAAAGAGGGCTCCCGAGGGAGTAGTGTTTATCATTTCAGCGGTGGGGTGCCTTTGTAACTTTGTAGGGAATGTCTTTTATAAAATCAAAAAATTTGGGGCCTTCATCAGGATCTGTAAGAGTGAATGTTTTCCGGTTAAAGAAAATCAGCAACTTTACTGGAAAGCCCCACCTATATGGGATATTCATATCCCTCAGTCTATCTGTGATCAATTTGTATGACCTTCTTGCATCCATGGTTTCTTTGGAAAAATCGGAGAAGATTTTTAGGTGTGAGAAAGGCTCTGGAAAAGTCCTATTTTCCCTGATATAATTCAAGATTCTCTCTTTAGTCGAGAAGAAATGCAACCTAGCTATTACATCCCTAGGAAGATCCGGGGAAATGGAGGTCGGACGAAATAAGCGATGGGCCCTATCAATGATAAGATCCTGCTCAGAAAGGGATGGGATTGTCTTGTGAAAAAAGTCTTTGAGAAAAGCTGAGATATCCGAGGGAGAAACATCCTCAGATATGCCCCTAATCTTCAAATTATTTCTCCTACTCCTATCCTCCAAATCCGCAACTTTTAATCTAAGTCTTTTGAGCTCGGATTTAATTTCCAAATTATCAGAAGAAACAGACTCCACCTTATCCTCCACCGTTTCAAGTCTTTTAGTGTTTTCCTCCAATTTAACTCCAAAAGCTTCCAAAGTAGATTTCATGGTGTCTACCTGTTTCTCAAAGCCCAGTTTCATATTTCTGTCAATCGTCTTTAAAAGATTGTCCAGATATGAACCAAGGTCGGTATTTCCCAACTCTTGAGAAATGGGTATTTTGGCCGGGACACTAGGCGTAGGGTCTGAAGACGAAGGGGAGACGTCCTTTTTGGCACGTCTCTTATCTGGACTAGGATTGGGAGACGTGTCCGAGGATTCCTCCTCCGAACTCGTGGCCAGTGAGGAATATTTGTTGCTCCAAGCTCCTGGATCCCTTCTCTTTGATGAGATGGAAATGTCCATCTCTTCCACTTTTTTTTCTTTAACTACGGTGGAAGGGGCAGGTTTAGCGTCATGAATTCTCTGTGGTTTTGGAGAAAATAGACTTTTAGCAGAGTCTTTGGTGGGAGAGCTTACTTTAAAACTCTGTCTATCGTCAGGATTTCTATGAGGTGATCTGGACTTAAGTGGACTAATGGTATTGACAGTATCCTCTGAGGGATTTGAAAATGAAGAACGTTGGGAGGACTTCGCTCTTACCACACTAGTTTTAAGGGGAGCTTCCAAAGACTTTTGGGTATTTTTTTTGTTAGCCGCCATTGTAAGAAAAAATAAGTCCTAAGTGTATATATAAGGAAAACACCAAAAAGACAATGGGAATATTTAAGCTAGAGAGTGGATAGAAGACTTTAGAGTAGCAAAATGACTAGGAACAAAGACTGGAAGAAATTAGCATTAAACAAATATCACTCCAATAAGAGGCAATCAATACCCTTAAAGACTGCAGAATTATGTACCCCCTAGAATGCAATCCTTTAAATGTAAATCACAATCAAAAATATCAAGAGAAATAGTAAACTTGACCTGAGGGATAAAAATAAAAGGCACATATAGTTCTTAACAGAAAACTAATTATTGTGGAAACTTGCAGATCTGTAGAGTTCCATGGGCACCAACTGTTATATGTATATCAGGTAGCGAAATCACAGTATATATATGGCAGAAGCAATTCCTCCTATCCTCCACCCCTCCTCAAAGTCAAGTCTCACAATTAAATGTTTGTCCAAAGTTTGATGTTTGATGGACCTCTGTATCAGTACTGATATAAAATCAGCACCATGGACAGCAGTGCAAAGCAATGTTGCAGCAGGAGGCAAGAGAATTAACTAATGTAAAATCAGCACCTTGGACAGCAGAACAGAGCGACGCTGTAGCAGGGGCAGGAGAGTTTGACTGAAATCAGCACCATGGACAGCAGCTCAAATCAGCACCATGGACAGCAGTGCAGAGCTACGCCGCAGCAGAGGGCAGGAGAATTTGATCAGGACCATGGACAGCAGTACAGAGGACGCTGCAGCAGGGGGCGGGAGAATTGAATCTATCAGCTGATTATGGATATGAGGCAGAGGAGGGCAGCGGTGCCGCTGCAGGGAAGGACCAAGGGCAAGATCAGAGCGCAGCAACACCAGCACAAGAGGGGGAGGCAGTCACAGGGGTCTGTAGGGTCCCAACACCGGAGGGGCACAGTCAGCAGAGCGGCACAACGGGAATAGGTGGAGCGGAGCGCGGGGACCGGTGGCACCTGTCAATTACTAGTGGGGAGGGACAAAGCGGCCCCCCCAGAAGCAGGAGGGAGACACCGCCGCTTGTAAATCAGCCCCGGGGGATGTGGGGCTGTAAGCCCTATACACCGGCAGCGCCGGTCTTTAGAAGGGAGACAGGGGCAGAGCCAGGAGCGGAGCGGCTCCGGAACTAAGGAGGGGGAACTGCCACCACCGGAACAGCCCCCGAACCCAGGGAACAGCCGTAGCAAGAGGCAGGGATCCCGGCCGCAGACACAAGCAGCGCCCGTCAGCAGGAGGGAGAGGGAGGACCGCTCCACAAAATAAAAGGGACACCGCCGCCACCAGACCCCAGACAATAGCCTCACAGAGTCACGATAATAGCCCTGGCATCAGCCAGGGCTTGTCTGACCTTTTTATGATGATATCTACAGTTCCTCTCCTCTGTGTAGCCGCGTCAGCTGTGAGCAGGGCCGGGTCTTCGGGCTGCTGCCGGCGTCCTGAAGCAGGAAGGTCCCGTAGCTTGGCGTCCGTGTGCTGGACTTCTCAGGGCTCCGGTCTCACAATCTTCTTACTTGATTGTAGATCTGGAAGGTCCCCGGGGTCCGCGATCCTCCACAGAAAGTGCCGGCCGGTGTTTTTAACTTCCGGAATCCTGTCACTGGTCGCAGCTAGTAGCAGGGTGGTACAGCGCCTGGCGGTGGTATCTCTGTAGGAGTCTTACCCCCGGTCGCAGCTGGTAGTGGGGTGGATAGCAGGCAGGGACAGCTTGCAGGCTGGTGGTTCAGTACAGTGGGGCCGTTTTCAGGGCTACAGGGTCCCGTGGGTCTAGTTAGGACTCGGTCCTTGTTACTTCCCAGCACAGGCTGTAAAAGCTGAAGTATATAATCGGCTCGTCCCACAGCCACCGGCCTCCCACAACAGCAGAGCAGGCTTTAAGGGCTCCTTGCCACCTTCTTCAAAATATGAATCCTTTGCAAATTGTCCGATAGCACCCGATAAACAGTGTTCCTAGGTCCAGAGGAAGGGAGTAGGGAGGGTCCCCTTGCAGAGACACACAGACCTGCAAGCCTGCAGGTCTATGTCACAATACCCACGACTGGCATGAAATCAAGGACGCACCTCACTGCTTCCAAACGAAATATCTCCCAGAATAACGGGTCAGGGAGAGTCTTTTCAGTATCCAGATGATCCTTAAGCTTTAGGGAGTTAATCCATGTAAGAATTGATCGAGTAAATCTTCTTAAGTTGCTTTTATCGTCGCTTTGTAGTTTTAGCCTTCAGGGAGCTCAGGATCAAGCTGCCATCTCGTCCTGTGCTCAGGCCACTCCCCCCATCTCACTCTCTTTGAATCTTCTTTATCATGCTAGGATTAGCAGGAAAAAGCAAAAAATTTCAGAATTGCACCTTGCAATGTGGAGATATTACTGTTTGTGCATTTACAATATTCATTGATTTTTGCCATTGAAAAACATGTTTTTCATATACCAGGAATGTTTGAAGCTACTGACTGAATGAAAGGAGCTGGCATCTCACTCTCTTTGAATCTTCTTTATCCTGCTAGGATTAGCAGGAAAAAGCAAAAAATTTCAGAATTGCACCTTGCAATGTGGAGATATTACTGTTTGTGCATTTACAATATTCATTGATTTTTGCCATTGAAAAACGTCCAGAAATGTTTGAAGCTACTGACTGAATGAAAGAAGCTGGCATCTCACTCTCTTTGAATCTTCTTTATCATGCTAGGATTAGCAGGAAAAAGCAAAAAATTTCAGAATTGCACCTTGCAATGTGGAGATATAACTGTTTGTGCATTTACAATATTCATTGATTTTTGCCATTGAAAAACATGTTTTTCATATACCAGAAATGTTTGAAGCTACTGACTGAATGAAAGGAGCTGGCATCTCACTCTCTTTGAATCTTCTTTATCATGCTAGGATTAGCAGGAAAAAGCAAAAAATTTCAGAATTGCACCTTGCAATGTGGAGATATTACTGTTTGTGCATTTACAATATTCATTGATTTTTGCCATTGAAAAACATGTTTTTCATATACCAGAAATGTTTGAAGCTACTGACTGAATGAAAGGAGCTGGCATCTCACTCTCTTTGAATCTTCTTTATCATGCTAGGATTAACAGGAAAAAGCAAAAAATTTCAGAATTGCACCTTGCAATGTGGAGATATTACTGTTTGTGCATTTACAATATTCATTGATTTTTGCCATTGAAAAACGTCCAGAAATGTTTGAAGCTACTGACTGAATGAAAGGAGCTGGCATCTCACTCTCTTTGAATCTTCTTTATCATGCTAGGATTAGCAGGAAAAAGCAAAAAATTTCAGAATTGCACCTTGCAATGTGGAGATATTACTGTTTGTCCATTTACAATATTCATTGATTTTTGCCATTGAAAAACGTCCAGAAATGTTTGAAGCTACTGACTGAATGAAAGGAGCTGGCATCTCACTCTCTTTGAATCTTCTTTATCATGCTAGGATTAGCAGGAAAAAGCAAAAAATTTCAGAATTGCACCTTGCAATGTGGAGATATTACTGTTTGTGCATTTACAATATTCATTGATTTTTGCCATTGAAAAACATGTTTTTCATATACCAGAAATGTTTGAAGCTACTGACTGAATGAAAGGAGCTGGCATCTCACTCTCTTTGAATCTTCTTTATCCTGCTAGGATTAGCAGGAAAAAGCAAAAAATTTCAGAATTGCACCTTGCAATGTGGAGATATTACTGTTTGTGCATTTACAATATTCATTGATTTTTGCCATTGAAAAACATGTTTTTCATATACCAGAAATGTTTGAAGCTACTGACTGAATGAAAGGAGCTGGCATCTCACTCTCTTTGAATCTTCTTTATCCTGCTAGGATTAGCAGGAAAAAGCAAAAAATTTCAGAATTGCACCTTGCAATGTGGAGATATTACTGTTTGTGCATTTACAATATTCATTGATTTTTGCCATTGAAAAACGTTTTTCATATACCAGAAATGTTTGAAGCTACTGACTGAATGAAAGGAGCTGGCATCTCACTCTCTTTGAATCTTCTTTATCATGCTAGGATTAGCAGGAAAAAGCAAAAAATTTCAGAATTGCACCTTGCAATGTGGAGATATTACTGTTTGTGCATTTACAATATTCATTGATTTTTGCCATTGAAAAACATGTTTTTCATATACCAGGAATGTTTGAAGCTACTGACTGAATGAAAGGAGCTGGCATCTCACTCTCTTTGAATCTTCTTTATCCTGCTAGGATTAGCAGGAAAAAGCAAAAAATTTCAGAATTGCACCTTGCAATGTGGAGATATTACTGTTTGTGCATTTACAATATTCATTGATTTTTGCCATTGAAAAACGTCCAGAAATGTTTGAAGCTACTGACTGAATGAAAGAAGCTGGCATCTCACTCTCTTTGAATCTTCTTTATCATGCTAGGATTAGCAGGAAAAAGCAAAAAATTTCAGAATTGCACCTTGCAATGTGGAGATATAACTGTTTGTGCATTTACAATATTCATTGATTTTTGCCATTGAAAAACATGTTTTTCATATACCAGAAATGTTTGAAGCTACTGACTGAATGAAAGGAGCTGGCATCTCACTCTCTTTGAATCTTCTTTATCATGCTAGGATTAGCAGGAAAAAGCAAAAAATTTCAGAATTGCACCTTGCAATGTGGAGATATTACTGTTTGTGCATTTACAATATTCATTGATTTTTGCCATTGAAAAACATGTTTTTCATATACCAGAAATGTTTGAAGCTACTGACTGAATGAAAGGAGCTGGCATCTCACTCTCTTTGAATCTTCTTTATCATGCTAGGATTAACAGGAAAAAGCAAAAAATTTCAGAATTGCACCTTGCAATGTGGAGATATTACTGTTTGTGCATTTACAATATTCATTGATTTTTGCCATTGAAAAACGTCCAGAAATGTTTGAAGCTACTGACTGAATGAAAGGAGCTGGCATCTCACTCTCTTTGAATCTTCTTTATCATGCTAGGATTAGCAGGAAAAAGCAAAAAATTTCAGAATTGCACCTTGCAATGTGGAGATATTACTGTTTGTCCATTTACAATATTCATTGATTTTTGCCATTGAAAAACGTCCAGAAATGTTTGAAGCTACTGACTGAATGAAAGGAGCTGGCATCTCACTCTCTTTGAATCTTCTTTATCATGCTAGGATTAGCAGGAAAAAGCAAAAAATTTCAGAATTGCACCTTGCAATGTGGAGATATTACTGTTTGTGCATTTACAATATTCATTGATTTTTGCCATTGAAAAACATGTTTTTCATATACCAGAAATGTTTGAAGCTACTGACTGAATGAAAGGAGCTGGCATCTCACTCTCTTTGAATCTTCTTTATCCTGCTAGGATTAGCAGGAAAAAGCAAAAAATTTCAGAATTGCACCTTGCAATGTGGAGATATTACTGTTTGTGCATTTACAATATTCATTGATTTTTGCCATTGAAAAACATGTTTTTCATATACCAGAAATGTTTGAAGCTACTGACTGAATGAAAGGAGCTGGCATCTCACTCTCTTTGAATCTTCTTTATCATGCTAGGATTAGCAGGAAAAAGCAAAAAATTTCAGAATTGCACCTTGCAATGTGGAGATATTACTGTTTGTGCATTTACAATATTCATTGATTTTTGCCATTGAAAAACATGTTTTTCATATACCAGAAATGTTTGAAGCTACTGACTGAATGAAAGGAGCTGGCATCTCACTCTCTTTGAATCTTCTTTATCATGCTAGGATTAGCAGGAAAAAGCAAAAAATTTCAGAATTGCACCTTGCAATGTGGAGATATTACTGTTTGTGCATTTACAATATTCATTGATTTTTGCCATTGAAAAACATGTTTTTCATATACCAGAAATGTTTGAAGCTACTGACTGAATGAAAGGAGCTGGCATCTCACTCTCTTTGAATCTTCTTTATCATGCTAGGATTAACAGGAAAAAGCAAAAAATTTCAGAATTGCACCTTGCAATGTGGAGATATTACTGTTTGTGCATTTACAATATTCATTGATTTTTGCCATTGAAAAACGTCCAGAAATGTTTGAAGCTACTGACTGAATGAAAGGAGCTGGCATCTCACTCTCTTTGAATCTTCTTTATCATGCTAGGATTAGCAGGAAAAAGCAAAAAATTTCAGAATTGCACCTTGCAATGTGGAGATATTACTGTTTGTGCATTTACAATATTCATTGATTTTTGCCATTGAAAAACATGTTTTTCATATACCAGAAATGTTTGAAGCTACTGACTGAATGAAAGGAGCTGGCATCTCACTCTCTTTAAATCTTCTTTATCATGCTAGGATTAACAGGAAAAAGCAAAAAATTTCAGAATTGCACCTTGCAATGTGGAGATATTACTGTTTGTGCATTTACAATATTCATTGATTTTTGCCATTGAAAAACGTCCAGAAATGTTTGAAGCTACTGACTGAATGAAAGGAGCTGGCATCTCACTCTCTTTGAATCTTTTTTATCATGCTAGGATTAGCAGGAAAAAGCAAAAAATTTCAGAATTGCACCTTGCAATGTGGAGATATTACTGTTTGTGCATTTACAATATTCATTGATTTTTGCCATTGAAAAACATGTTTTTCATATACCAGAAATGTTTGAAGCTACTGACAATGAAAGGAGCTGGCATCTCACTCTCTGAATCTTCTTTATCCTGCTAGGATTAGCAGGAAAAAGCAAAAAATTTCAGAATTGCACCTTGCAATGTGGAGATATTACTGTTTGTGCATTTACAATATTCATTGATTTTTGCCATTGAAAAACATGTTTTTCATATACCAGAAATGTTTGAAGCTACTGACTGAATGAAAGGAGCTGGCATCTCACTCTCTTTGAATCTTCTTTATCCTGCTAGGATTAGCAGGAAAAAGCAAAAAATTTCAGAATTGCACCTTGCAATGTGGAGATATTACTGTTTGTGCATTTACAATATTCATTGATTTTTGCCATTGAAAAACGTTTTTCATATACCAGAAATGTTTGAAGCTACTGACTGAATGAAAGGAGCTGGCATCTCACTCTCTTTGAATCTTCTTTATCATGCTAGGATTAGCAGGAAAAAGCAAAAAATTTCAGAATTGCACCTTGCAATGTGGAGATATTACTGTTTGTGCATTTACAATATTCATTGATTTTTGCCATTGAAAAACATGTTTTTCATATACCAGGAATGTTTGAAGCTACTGACTGAATGAAAGGAGCTGGCATCTCACTCTCTTTGAATCTTCTTTATCCTGCTAGGATTAGCAGGAAAAAGCAAAAAATTTCAGAATTGCACCTTGCAATGTGGAGATATTACTGTTTGTGCATTTACAATATTCATTGATTTTTGCCATTGAAAAACGTCCAGAAATGTTTGAAGCTACTGACTGAATGAAAGAAGCTGGCATCTCACTCTCTTTGAATCTTCTTTATCATGCTAGGATTAGCAGGAAAAAGCAAAAAATTTCAGAATTGCACCTTGCAATGTGGAGATATAACTGTTTGTGCATTTACAATATTCATTGATTTTTGCCATTGAAAAACATGTTTTTCATATACCAGAAATGTTTGAAGCTACTGACTGAATGAAAGGAGCTGGCATCTCACTCTCTTTGAATCTTCTTTATCATGCTAGGATTAGCAGGAAAAAGCAAAAAATTTCAGAATTGCACCTTGCAATGTGGAGATATTACTGTTTGTGCATTTACAATATTCATTGATTTTTGCCATTGAAAAACATGTTTTTCATATACCAGAAATGTTTGAAGCTACTGACTGAATGAAAGGAGCTGGCATCTCACTCTCTTTGAATCTTCTTTATCATGCTAGGATTAACAGGAAAAAGCAAAAAATTTCAGAATTGCACCTTGCAATGTGGAGATATTACTGTTTGTGCATTTACAATATTCATTGATTTTTGCCATTGAAAAACGTCCAGAAATGTTTGAAGCTACTGACTGAATGAAAGGAGCTGGCATCTCACTCTCTTTGAATCTTCTTTATCATGCTAGGATTAGCAGGAAAAAGCAAAAAATTTCAGAATTGCACCTTGCAATGTGGAGATATTACTGTTTGTCCATTTACAATATTCATTGATTTTTGCCATTGAAAAACGTCCAGAAATGTTTGAAGCTACTGACTGAATGAAAGGAGCTGGCATCTCACTCTCTTTGAATCTTCTTTATCATGCTAGGATTAGCAGGAAAAAGCAAAAAATTTCAGAATTGCACCTTGCAATGTGGAGATATTACTGTTTGTGCATTTACAATATTCATTGATTTTTGCCATTGAAAAACATGTTTTTCATATACCAGAAATGTTTGAAGCTACTGACTGAATGAAAGGAGCTGGCATCTCACTCTCTTTGAATCTTCTTTATCCTGCTAGGATTAGCAGGAAAAAGCAAAAAATTTCAGAATTGCACCTTGCAATGTGGAGATATTACTGTTTGTGCATTTACAATATTCATTGATTTTTGCCATTGAAAAACATGTTTTTCATATACCAGAAATGTTTGAAGCTACTGACTGAATGAAAGGAGCTGGCATCTCACTCTCTTTGAATCTTCTTTATCCTGCTAGGATTAGCAGGAAAAAGCAAAAAATTTCAGAATTGCACCTTGCAATGTGGAGATATTACTGTTTGTGCATTTACAATATTCATTGATTTTTGCCATTGAAAAACATGTTTTTCATATACCAGAAATGTTTGAAGCTACTGACTGAATGAAAGGAGCTGGCATCTCACTCTCTTTGAATCTTCTTTATCCTGCTAGGATTAGCAGGAAAAAGCAAAAAATTTCAGAATTGCACCTTGCAATGTGGAGATATTACTGTTTGTGCATTTACAATATTCATTGATTTTTGCCATTGAAAAACATGTTTTTCATATACCAGAAATGTTTGAAGCTACTGACTGAATGAAAGGAGCTGGCATCTCACTCTCTTTGAATCTTCTTTATCCTGCTAGGATTAGCAGGAAAAAGCAAAAAATTTCAGAATTGCACCTTGCAATGTGGAGATATTACTGTTTGTGCATTTACAATATTCATTGATTTTTGCCATTGAAAAACATCCAGAAATGTTTGAAGCTACTGACTGAATGAAAGGAGCTGGCATCTCACTCTCTTTGAATCTTCTTTATCATGCTAGGATTAGCAGGAAAAAGCAAAAAATTTCAGAATTGCACCTTGCAATGTGGAGATATTACTGTTTGTGCATTTACAATATTCATTGATTTTTGCCATTGAAAAACGTCCAGAAATGTTTGAAGCTACTGACTGAATGAAAGGAGCTGGCATCTCACTCTCTTTGAATCTTCTTTATCATGCTAGGATTAGCAGGAAAAAGCAAAAAATTTCAGAATTGCACCTTGCAATGTGGAGATATTACTGTTTGTGCATTTACAATATTCATTGATTTTTGCTATTGAAAAACATCATGTTATTCATATACCAGAAATGTTTGAAGCTACTGACTGAGTGAAAGGAGCTGGCATCTCACTCTCTTTGAATCTTCTTTATCCTGCTAGGATTAACAGGAAAAAGCAAAAAATTTCAGAATTGCACCTTGCAATGTGGAGATATTACTGTTTGTGCATTTACAATATTCATTGATTTTTGCCATTGAAAAACGTCCAGAAATGTTTGAAGCTACTGACTGAATGAAAGGAGCTGGCATCTCATTCTCTTTGAATCTTCTTTATCATACTAGGATTAGCAGGAAAAAGCAAAAAATTTCAGAATTGCACCTTGCAATGTGGAGATATTACTGTTTGTGCATTTACAATATTCATTGATTTTTGCCATTGAAAAACATGTTTTTCATATACCAGAAATGTTTGAAGCTACTGACTGAATGAAAGGAGCTGGCATCTCACTCTCTTTGAATCTTCTTTATCATGCTAGGATTAACAGGAAAAAGCAAAAAATTTCAGAATTGCACCTTGCAATGTGGAGATATTACTGTTTGTGCATTTACAATATTCATTGATTTTTGCCATTGAAAAACGTCCAGAAATGTTTGAAGCTACTGACTGAATGAAAGGAGCTGGCATCTCACTCTCTTTGAATCTTTTTTATCATGCTAGGATTAGCAGGAAAAAGCAAAAAATTTCAGAATTGCACCTTGCAATGTGGAGATATTACTGTTTGTGCATTTACAATATTCATTGATTTTTGCCATTGAAAAACATGTTTTTCATATACCAGAAATGTTTGAAGCTACTGACAATGAAAGGAGCTGGCATCTCACTCTCTTTGAATCTTCTTTATCCTGCTAGGATTAGCAGGAAAAAGCAAAAAATTTCAGAATTGCACCTTGCAATGTGGAGATATTACTGTTTGTGCATTTACAATATTCATTGATTTTTGCCATTGAAAAACATGTTTTTCATATACCAGAAATGTTTGAAGCTACTGACTGAATGAAAGGAGCTGGCATCTCACTCTCTTTGAATCTTCTTTATCCTGCTAGGATTAGCAGGAAAAAGCAAAAAATTTCAGAATTGCACCTTGCAATGTGGAGATATTACATTTTGTGCATTTACAATATTCATTGATTTTTGCCATTGAAAAACATGTTTTTCATATACCAGAAATGTTTGAAGCTACTGACTGAATGAAAGGAGCTGGCATCTCACTCTCTTTGAATCTTCTTTATCATGCTAGGATTAGCAGGAAAAAGCAAAAAATTTCAGAATTGCACCTTGCAATGTGGAGATATTACTGTTTGTGCATTTACAATATTCATTGATTTTTGCCATTGAAAAACATGTTTTTCATATACCAGGAATGTTTGAAGCTACTGACTGAATGAAAGGAGCTGGCATCTCACTCTCTTTGAATCTTCTTTATCCTGCTAGGATTAGCAGGAAAAAGCAAAAAATTTCAGAATTGCACCTTGCAATGTGGAGATATTACTGTTTGTGCATTTACAATATTCATTGATTTTTGCCATTGAAAAACGTCCAGAAATGTTTGAAGCTACTGACTGAATGAAAGGAGCTGGCATCTCACTCTCTTTGAATCTTCTTTATCATGCTAGGATTAGCAGGAAAAAGCAAAAAATTTCAGAATTGCACCTTGCAATGTGGAGATATTACTGTTTGTGCATTTACAATATTCATTGATTTTTGCCATTGAAAAACATGTTTTTCATATACCAGAAATGTTTGAAGCTACTGACTGAATGAAAGGAGCTGGCATCTCACTCTCTTTGAATCTTCTTTATCATGCTAGGATTAGCAGGAAAAAGCAAAAAATTTCAGAATTGCACCTTGCAATGTGGAGATATTACTGTTTGTGCATTTACAATATTCATTGATTTTTGCCATTGAAAAACATGTTTTTCATATACCAGAAATGTTTGAAGCTACTGACTGAATGAAAGGAGCTGGCATCTCACTCTCTTTGAATCTTCTTTATCATGCTAGGATTAACAGGAAAAAGCAAAAAATTTCAGAATTGCACCTTGCAATGTGGAGATATTACTGTTTGTGCATTTACAATATTCATTGATTTTTGCCATTGAAAAACGTCCAGAAATGTTTGAAGCTACTGACTGAATGAAAGGAGCTGGCATCTCACTCTCTTTGAATCTTCTTTATCATGCTAGGATTAGCAGGAAAAAGCAAAAAATTTCAGAATTGCACCTTGCAATGTGGAGATATTACTGTTTGTGCATTTACAATATTCATTGATTTTTGCCATTGAAAAACATGTTTTTCATATACCAGAAATGTTTGAAGCTACTGACTGAATGAAATTAGCTGGCATCTCACTCTCTTTGAATCTTCTTTATCCTGCTAGGATTAGCAGGAAAAAGCAAAAAATTTCAGAATTGCACCTTGCAATGTGGAGATATTACTGTTTGTGCATTTACAATATTCATTGATTTTTGCCATTGAAAAACATCCAGAAATGTTTGAAGCTACTGACTGAATGAAAGGAGCTGGCATCTCACTCTCTTTGAATCTTCTTTATCATGCTAGGATTAGCAGGAAAAAGCAAAAAATTTCAGAATTGCACCTTGCAATGTGGAGATATTACTGTTTGTGCATTTACAATATTCATTGATTTTTGCCATTGAAAAACGTTTTTCATATACCAGAAATGTTTGAAGCTACTGACTGAATGAAAGGAGCTGGCATCTCACTCTCTTTGAATCTTCTTTATCATGCTAGGATTAGCAGGAAAAAGCAAAAAATTTCAGAATTGCACCTTGCAATGTGGAGATATTACTGTTTGTGCATTTACAATATTCATTGATTTTTGCCATTGAAAAACATGTTTTTCATATACCAGAAATGTTTGAAGCTACTGACTGAATGAAAGGAGCTGGCATCTCACTCTCTTTGAATCTTCTTTATCATGCTAGGATTAGCAGGAAAAAGCAAAAAATTTCAGAATTGCACCTTGCAATGTGGAGATATTACTGTTTGTGCATTTACAATATTCATTGATTTTTGCCATTGAAAAACATGTTTTTCATATACCAGAAATGTTTGAAGCTACTGACTGAATGAAAGGAGCTGGCATCTCACTCTCTTTGAATCTTCTTTATCATGCTAGGACTAGCAGGAAAAAGCAAAAAATTTCAGAATTGCACCTTGCAATGTGGAGATATTACTGTTTGTGCATTTACAATATTCATTGATTTTTGCCATTGAAAAACATGTTTTTCATATACCAGAAATGTTTGAAGCTACTGACTGAATGAAAGGAGCTGGCATCTCACTCTCTTTGAATCTTCTTTATCATGCTAGGATTAACAGGAAAAAGCAAAAAATTTCAGAATTGCACCTTGCAATGTGGAGATATTACTGTTTGTGCATTTACAATATTCATTGATTTTTGCCATTGAAAAACGTCCAGAAATGTTTGAAGCTACTGACTGAATGAAAGGAGCTGGCATCTCACTCTCTTTGAATCTTCTTTATCATGCTAGGATTAGCAGGAAAAAGCAAAAAATTTCAGAATTGCACCTTGCAATGTGGAGATATTACTGTTTGTGCATTTACAATATTCATTGATTTTTGCCATTGAAAAACGTTTTTCATATACCAGAAATGTTTGAAGCTACTGACTGAATGAAAGGAGCTGGCATCTCACTCTCTTTGAATCTTCTTTATCCTGCTAGGATTAGCAGGAAAAAGCAAAAAATTTCAGAATTGCACCTTGCAATGTGGAGATATTACTGTTTGTGCATTTACAATATTCATTGATTTTTGCCATTGAAAAACATGTTTTTCATATACCAGAAATGTTTGAAGCTACTGACTGAATGAAAGGAGCTGGCATCTCACTCTCTTTGAATCTTCTTTATCCTGCTAGGATTAGCAGGAAAAAGCAAAAAATTTCAGAATTGCACCTTGCAATGTGGAGATATTACTGTTTGTGCATTTACAATATTCATTGATTTTTGCCATTGAAAAACATGTTTTTCATATACCAGAAATGTTTGAAGCTACTGACTGAATGAAAGGAGCTGGCATCTCACTCTCTTTGAATCTTCTTTATCCTGCTAGGATTAGCAGGAAAAAGCAAAAAATTTCAGAATTGCACCTTGCAATGTGGAGATATTACTGTTTGTGCATTTACAATATTCATTGATTTTTGCCATTGAAAAACATGTTTTTCATATACCAGAAATGTTTGAAGCTACTGACTGAATGAAAGGAGCTGGCATCTCACTCTCTTTGAATCTTCTTTATCCTGCTAGGATTAGCAGGAAAAAGCAAAAAATTTCAGAATTGCACCTTGCAATGTGGAGATATTACTGTTTGTGCATTTACAATATTCATTGATTTTTGCCATTGAAAAACATGTTTTTCATATACCAGAAATGTTTGAAGCTACTGACTGAATGAAAGGAGCTGGCATCTCACTCTCTTTGAATCTTCTTTATCCTGCTAGGATTAGCAGGAAAAAGCAAAAAATTTCAGAATTGCACCTTGCAATGTGGAGATATTACTGTTTGTGCATTTACAATATTCATTGATTTTTGCCATTGAAAAACATGTTTTTCATATACCAGAAATGTTTGAAGCTACTGACTGAATGAAAGGAGCTGGCATCTCACTCTCTTTGAATCTTCTTTATCCTGCTAGGATTAGCAGGAAAAAGCAAAAAATTTCAGAATTGCACCTTGCAATGTGGAGATATTACTGTTTGTGCATTTACAATATTCATTGATTTTTGCCATTGAAAAACATGTTTTTCATATACCAGAAATGTTTGAAGCTACTGACTGAATGAAAGGAGCTGGCATCTCACTCTCTTTGAATCTTCTTTATCCTGCTAGGATTAGCAGGAAAAAGCAAAAAATTTCAGAATTGCACCTTGCAATGTGGAGATATTACTGTTTGTGCATTTACAATATTCATTGATTTTTGCCATTGAAAAACATGTTTTTCATATACCAGAAATGTTTGAAGCTACTGACTGAATGAAAGGAGCTGGCATCTCACTCTTTGAATCTTCTTTATCCTGCTAGGATTAGCAGGAAAAAGCAAAAAATTTCAGAATTGCACCTTGCAATGTGGAGATATTACTGTTTGTGCATTTACAATATTCATTGATTTTTGCCATTGAAAAACGTCCAGAAATGTTTGAAGCTACTGACTGAATGAAAGGAGCTGGCATCTCACTCTCTTTGAATCTTCTTTATCATGCTAGGATTAGCAGGAAAAAGCAAAAAATTTCAGAATTGCACCTTGCAATGTGGAGATATTACTGTTTGTCCATTTACAATATTCATTGATTTTTGCCATTGAAAAACGTCCAGAAATGTTTGAAGCTACTGACTGAATGAAAGGAGCTGGCATCTCACTCTCTTTGAATCTTCTTTATCATGCTAGGATTAGCAGGAAAAAGCAAAAAATTTCAGAATTGCACCTTGCAATGTGGAGATATTACTGTTTGTGCATTTACAATATTCATTGATTTTTGCCATTGAAAAACATGTTTTTCATATACCAGAAATGTTTGAAGCTACTGACTGAATGAAAGGAGCTGGCATCTCACTCTCTTTGAATCTTCTTTATCCTGCTAGGATTAGCAGGAAAAAGCAAAAAATTTCAGAATTGCACCTTGCAATGTGGAGATATTACTGTTTGTGCATTTACAATATTCATTGATTTTTGCCATTGAAAAACATGTTTTTCATATACCAGAAATGTTTGAAGCTACTGACTGAATGAAAGGAGCTGGCATCTCACTCTCTTTGAATCTTCTTTATCCTGCTAGGATTAGCAGGAAAAAGCAAAAAATTTCAGAATTGCACCTTGCAATGTGGAGATATTACTGTTTGTGCATTTACAATATTCATTGATTTTTGCCATTGAAAAACATGTTTTTCATATACCAGAAATGTTTGAAGCTACTGACTGAATGAAAGGAGCTGGCATCTCACTCTCTTTGAATCTTCTTTATCCTGCTAGGATTAGCAGGAAAAAGCAAAAAATTTCAGAATTGCACCTTGCAATGTGGAGATATTACTGTTTGTGCATTTACAATATTCATTGATTTTTGCCATTGAAAAACATGTTTTTCATATACCAGAAATGTTTGAAGCTACTGACTGAATGAAAGGAGCTGGCATCTCACTCTCTTTGAATCTTCTTTATCCTGCTAGGATTAGCAGGAAAAAGCAAAAAATTTCAGAATTGCACCTTGCAATGTGGAGATATTACTGTTTGTGCATTTACAATATTCATTGATTTTTGCCATTGAAAAACATCCAGAAATGTTTGAAGCTACTGACTGAATGAAAGGAGCTGGCATCTCACTCTCTTTGAATCTTCTTTATCATGCTAGGATTAGCAGGAAAAAGCAAAAAATTTCAGAATTGCACCTTGCAATGTGGAGATATTACTGTTTGTGCATTTACAATATTCATTGATTTTTGCCATTGAAAAACGTCCAGAAATGTTTGAAGCTACTGACTGAATGAAAGGAGCTGGCATCTCACTCTCTTTGAATCTTCTTTATCATGCTAGGATTAGCAGGAAAAAGCAAAAAATTTCAGAATTGCACCTTGCAATGTGGAGATATTACTGTTTGTGCATTTACAATATTCATTGATTTTTGCCATTGAAAAACATCATGTTATTCATATACCAGAAATGTTTGAAGCTACTGACTGAATGAAAGGAGCTGGCATCTCACTCTCTTTGAATCTTCTTTATCCTGCTAGGATTAACAGGAAAAAGCAAAAAATTTCAGAATTGCACCTTGCAATGTGGAGATATTACTGTTTGTGCATTTACAATATTCATTGATTTTTGCCATTGAAAAACGTCCAGAAATGTTTGAAGCTACTGACTGAATGAAAGGAGCTGGCATCTCATTCTCTTTGAATCTTCTTTATCATACTAGGATTAGCAGGAAAAAGCAAAAAATTTCAGAATTGCACCTTGCAATGTGGAGATATTACTGTTTGTGCATTTACAATATTCATTGATTTTTGCCATTGAAAAACATGTTTTTCATATACCAGAAATGTTTGAAGCTACTGACTGAATGAAAGGAGCTGGCATCTCACTCTCTTTGAATCTTCTTTATCATGCTAGGATTAACAGGAAAAAGCAAAAAATTTCAGAATTGCACCTTGCAATGTGGAGATATTACTGTTTGTGCATTTACAATATTCATTGATTTTTGCCATTGAAAAACGTCCAGAAATGTTTGAAGCTACTGACTGAATGAAAGGAGCTGGCATCTCACTCTCTTTGAATCTTTTTTATCATGCTAGGATTAGCAGGAAAAAGCAAAAAATTTCAGAATTGCACCTTGCAATGTGGAGATATTACTGTTTGTGCATTTACAATATTCATTGATTTTTGCCATTGAAAAACATGTTTTTCATATACCAGAAATGTTTGAAGCTACTGACAATGAAAGGAGCTGGCATCTCACTCTCTTTGAATCTTCTTTATCCTGCTAGGATTAGCAGGAAAAAGCAAAAAATTTCAGAATTGCACCTTGCAATGTGGAGATATTACTGTTTGTGCATTTACAATATTCATTGATTTTTGCCATTGAAAAACATGTTTTTCATATACCAGAAATGTTTGAAGCTACTGACTGAATGAAAGGAGCTGGCATCTCACTCTCTTTGAATCTTCTTTATCCTGCTAGGATTAGCAGGAAAAAGCAAAAAATTTCAGAATTGCACCTTGCAATGTGGAGATATTACATTTTGTGCATTTACAATATTCATTGATTTTTGCCATTGAAAAACATGTTTTTCATATACCAGAAATGTTTGAAGCTACTGACTGAATGAAAGGAGCTGGCATCTCACTCTCTTTGAATCTTCTTTATCATGCTAGGATTAGCAGGAAAAAGCAAAAAATTTCAGAATTGCACCTTGCAATGTGGAGATATTACTGTTTGTGCATTTACAATATTCATTGATTTTTGCCATTGAAAAACATGTTTTTCATATACCAGGAATGTTTGAAGCTACTGACTGAATGAAAGGAGCTGGCATCTCACTCTCTTTGAATCTTCTTTATCCTGCTAGGATTAGCAGGAAAAAGCAAAAAATTTCAGAATTGCACCTTGCAATGTGGAGATATTACTGTTTGTGCATTTACAATATTCATTGATTTTTGCCATTGAAAAACGTCCAGAAATGTTTGAAGCTACTGACTGAATGAAAGGAGCTGGCATCTCACTCTCTTTGAATCTTCTTTATCATGCTAGGATTAGCAGGAAAAAGCAAAAAATTTCAGAATTGCACCTTGCAATGTGGAGATATTACTGTTTGTGCATTTACAATATTCATTGATTTTTGCCATTGAAAAACATGTTTTTCATATACCAGAAATGTTTGAAGCTACTGACTGAATGAAAGGAGCTGGCATCTCACTCTCTTTGAATCTTCTTTATCATGCTAGGATTAGCAGGAAAAAGCAAAAAATTTCAGAATTGCACCTTGCAATGTGGAGATATTACTGTTTGTGCATTTACAATATTCATTGATTTTTGCCATTGAAAAACATGTTTTTCATATACCAGAAATGTTTGAAGCTACTGACTGAATGAAAGGAGCTGGCATCTCACTCTCTTTGAATCTTCTTTATCATGCTAGGATTAACAGGAAAAAGCAAAAAATTTCAGAATTGCACCTTGCAATGTGGAGATATTACTGTTTGTGCATTTACAATATTCATTGATTTTTGCCATTGAAAAACGTCCAGAAATGTTTGAAGCTACTGACTGAATGAAAGGAGCTGGCATCTCACTCTCTTTGAATCTTCTTTATCATGCTAGGATTAGCAGGAAAAAGCAAAAAATTTCAGAATTGCACCTTGCAATGTGGAGATATTACTGTTTGTGCATTTACAATATTCATTGATTTTTGCCATTGAAAAACATGTTTTTCATATACCAGAAATGTTTGAAGCTACTGACTGAATGAAATTAGCTGGCATCTCACTCTCTTTGAATCTTCTTTATCCTGCTAGGATTAGCAGGAAAAAGCAAAAAATTTCAGAATTGCACCTTGCAATGTGGAGATATTACTGTTTGTGCATTTACAATATTCATTGATTTTTGCCATTGAAAAACATCCAGAAATGTTTGAAGCTACTGACTGAATGAAAGGAGCTGGCATCTCACTCTCTTTGAATCTTCTTTATCATGCTAGGATTAGCAGGAAAAAGCAAAAAATTTCAGAATTGCACCTTGCAATGTGGAGATATTACTGTTTGTGCATTTACAATATTCATTGATTTTTGCCATTGAAAAACGTTTTTCATATACCAGAAATGTTTGAAGCTACTGACTGAATGAAAGGAGCTGGCATCTCACTCTCTTTGAATCTTCTTTATCATGCTAGGATTAGCAGGAAAAAGCAAAAAATTTCAGAATTGCACCTTGCAATGTGGAGATATTACTGTTTGTGCATTTACAATATTCATTGATTTTTGCCATTGAAAAACATGTTTTTCATATACCAGAAATGTTTGAAGCTACTGACTGAATGAAAGGAGCTGGCATCTCACTCTCTTTGAATCTTCTTTATCATGCTAGGATTAGCAGGAAAAAGCAAAAAATTTCAGAATTGCACCTTGCAATGTGGAGATATTACTGTTTGTGCATTTACAATATTCATTGATTTTTGCCATTGAAAAACATGTTTTTCATATACCAGAAATGTTTGAAGCTACTGACTGAATGAAAGGAGCTGGCATCTCACTCTCTTTGAATCTTCTTTATCATGCTAGGACTAGCAGGAAAAAGCAAAAAATTTCAGAATTGCACCTTGCAATGTGGAGATATTACTGTTTGTGCATTTACAATATTCATTGATTTTTGCCATTGAAAAACATGTTTTTCATATACCAGAAATGTTTGAAGCTACTGACTGAATGAAAGGAGCTGGCATCTCACTCTCTTTGAATCTTCTTTATCATGCTAGGATTAACAGGAAAAAGCAAAAAATTTTAGAATTGCACCTTGCAATGTGGAGATATTACTGTTTGTGCATTTACAATATTCATTGATTTTTGCCATTGAAAAACGTCCAGAAATGTTTGAAGCTACTGACTGAATGAAAGGAGCTGGCATCTCACTCTCTTTGAATCTTCTTTATCATGCTAGGATTAGCAGGAAAAAGCAAAAAATTTCAGAATTGCACCTTGCAATGTGGAGATATTACTGTTTGTGCATTTACAATATTCATTGATTTTTGCCATTGAAAAACGTTTTTCATATACCAGAAATGTTTGAAGCTACTGACTGAATGAAAGGAGCTGGCATCTCACTCTCTTTGAATCTTCTTTATCCTGCTAGGATTAGCAGGAAAAAGCAAAAAATTTCAGAATTGCACCTTGCAATGTGGAGATATTACTGTTTGTGCATTTACAATATTCATTGATTTTTGCCATTGAAAAACATGTTTTTCATATACCAGAAATGTTTGAAGCTACTGACTGAATGAAAGGAGCTGGCATCTCACTCTCTTTGAATCTTCTTTATCCTGCTAGGATTAGCAGGAAAAAGCAAAAAATTTCAGAATTGCACCTTGCAATGTGGAGATATTACTGTTTGTGCATTTACAATATTCATTGATTTTTGCCTTTGAAAAACATGTTTTTCATATACCAGAAATGTTTGAAGCTACTGACTGAATGAAAGGAGCTGGCATCTCACTCTCTTTGAATCTTCTTTATCCTGCTAGGATTAGCAGGAAAAAGCAAAAAATTTCAGAATTGCACCTTGCAATGTGGAGATATTACTGTTTGTGCATTTACAATATTCATTGATTTTTGCCATTGAAAAACATGTTTTTCATATACCAGAAATGTTTGAAGCTACTGACTGAATGAAAGGAGCTGGCATCTCACTCTCTTTGAATCTTCTTTATCCTGCTAGGATTAGCAGGAAAAAGCAAAAAATTTCAGAATTGCACCTTGCAATGTGGAGATATTACTGTTTGTGCATTTACAATATTCATTGATTTTTGCCATTGAAAAACATGTTTTTCATATACCAGAAATGTTTGAAGCTACTGACTGAATGAAAGGAGCTGGCATCTCACTCTCTTTGAATCTTCTTTATCCTGCTAGGATTAGCAGGAAAAAGCAAAAAATTTCAGAATTGCACCTTGCAATGTGGAGATATTACTGTTTGTGCATTTACAATATTCATTGATTTTTGCCATTGAAAAACATGTTTTTCATATACCAGAAATGTTTGAAGCTACTGACTGAATGAAAGGAGCTGGCATCTCACTCTCTTTGAATCTTCTTTATCCTGCTAGGATTAGCAGGAAAAAGCAAAAAATTTCAGAATTGCACCTTGCAATGTGGAGATATTACTGTTTGTGCATTTACAATATTCATTGATTTTTGCCATTGAAAAACATGTTTTTCATATACCAGAAATGTTTGAAGCTACTGACTGAATGAAAGGAGCTGGCATCTCACTCTTTGAATCTTCTTTATCCTGCTAGGATTAGCAGGAAAAAGCAAAAAATTTCAGAATTGCACCTTGCAATGTGGAGATATTACTGTTTGTGCATTTACAATATTCATTGATTTTTGCCATTGAAAAACGTTTTTCATATACCAGAAATGTTTGAAGCTACTGACTGAATGAAAGGAGCTGGCATCTCACTCTCTTTGAATCTTCTTTATCCTGCTAGGATTAGCAGGAAAAAGCAAAAAATTTCAGAATTGCACCTTGCAATGTGGAGATATTACTGTTTGTGCATTTACAATATTCATTGATTTTTGCCATTGAAAAACATGTTTTTCATATACCAGAAATGTTTGAAGCTACTGACTGAATGAAAGGAGCTGGCATCTCACTCTCTTTGAATCTTCTTTATCCTGCTAGGATTAGCAGGAAAAAGCAAAAAATTTCAGAATTGCACCTTGCAATGTGGAGATATTACTGTTTGTGCATTTACAATATTCATTGATTTTTGCCATTGAAAAACATCCAGAAATGTTTGAAGCTACTGACTGAATGAAAGGAGCTGGCATCTCACTCTCTTTGAATCTTCTTTATCATGCTAGGATTAGCAGGAAAAAGCAAAAAATTTCAGAATTGCACCTTGCAATGTGGAGATATTACTGTTTGTGCATTTACAATATTCATTGATTTTTGCCATTGAAAAACGTCCAGAAATGTTTGAAGCTACTGACTGAATGAAAGGAGCTGGCATCTCACTCTCTTTGAATCTTCTTTATCATGCTAGGATTAGCAGGAAAAAGCAAAAAATTTCAGAATTGCACCTTGCAATGTGGAGATATTACTGTTTGTGCATTTACAATATTCATTGATTTTTGCCATTGAAAAACGTTTTTCATATACCAGAAATGTTTGAAGCTACTGACTGAATTAAAGGAGCTGGCATCTCACTCTCTTTGAATCTTCTTTATCCTGCTAGGATTAGCAGGAAAAAGCAAAAAATTTCAGAATTGCACCTTGCAATGTGGAGATATTACTGTTTGTGCATTTACAATATTCATTGATTTTTGCCATTGAAAAACATGTTTTTCATATACCAGAAATGTTTGAAGCTACTGACTGAATGAAAGGAGCTGGCATCTCACTCTCTTTGAATCTTCTTTATCCTGCTAGGATTAGCAGGAAAAAGCAAAAAATTTCAGAATTGCACCTTGCAATGTGGAGATATTACTGTTTGTGCATTTACAATATTCATTGATTTTTGCCTTTGAAAAACATGTTTTTCATATACCAGAAATGTTTGAAGCTACTGACTGAATGAAAGGAGCTGGCATCTCACTCTCTTTGAATCTTCTTTATCCTGCTAGGATTAGCAGGAAAAAGCAAAAAATTTCAGAATTGCACCTTGCAATGTGGAGATATTACTGTTTGTGCATTTACAATATTCATTGATTTTTGCCATTGAAAAACATGTTTTTCATATACCAGAAATGTTTGAAGCTACTGACTGAATGAAAGGAGCTGGCATCTCACTCTCTTTGAATCTTCTTTATCCTGCTAGGATTAGCAGGAAAAAGCAAAAAATTTCAGAATTGCACCTTGCAATGTGGAGATATTACTGTTTGTGCATTTACAATATTCATTGATTTTTGCCATTGAAAAACATGTTTTTCATATACCAGAAATGTTTGAAGCTACTGACTGAATGAAAGGAGCTGGCATCTCACTCTCTTTGAATCTTCTTTATCCTGCTAGGATTAGCAGGAAAAAGCAAAAAATTTCAGAATTGCACCTTGCAATGTGGAGATATTACTGTTTGTGCATTTACAATATTCATTGATTTTTGCCATTGAAAAACATTTTTTTCATATACCAGAAATGTTTGAAGCTACTGACTGAATGAAAGGAGCTGGCATCTCACTCTCTTTGAATCTTCTTTATCCTGCTAGGATTAGCAGGAAAAAGCAAAAAATTTCAGAATTGCACCTTGCAATGTGGAGATATTACTGTTTGTGCATTTACAATATTCATTGATTTTTGCCATTGAAAAACATGTTTTTCATATACCAGAAATGTTTGAAGCTACTGACTGAATGAAAGGAGCTGGCATCTCACTCTTTGAATCTTCTTTATCCTGCTAGGATTAGCAGGAAAAAGCAAAAAATTTCAGAATTGCACCTTGCAATGTGGAGATATTACTGTTTGTGCATTTACAATATTCATTGATTTTTGCCATTGAAAAACGTTTTTCATATACCAGAAATGTTTGAAGCTACTGACTGAATGAAAGGAGCTGGCATCTCACTCTCTTTGAATCTTCTTTATCCTGCTAGGATTAGCAGGAAAAAGCAAAAAATTTCAGAATTGCACCTTGCAATGTGGAGATATTACTGTTTGTGCATTTACAATATTCATTGATTTTTGCCATTGAAAAACATGTTTTTCATATACCAGAAATGTTTGAAGCTACTGACTGAATGAAAGGAGCTGGCATCTCACTCTCTTTGAATCTTCTTTATCCTGCTAGGATTAGCAGGAAAAAGCAAAAAATTTCAGAATTGCACCTTGCAATGTGGAGATATTACTGTTTGTGCATTTACAATATTCATTGATTTTTGCCATTGAAAAACATCCAGAAATGTTTGAAGCTACTGACTGAATGAAAGGAGCTGGCATCTCACTCTCTTTGAATCTTCTTTATCATGCTAGGATTAGCAGGAAAAAGCAAAAAATTTCAGAATTGCACCTTGCAATGTGGAGATATTACTGTTTGTGCATTTACAATATTCATTGATTTTTGCCATTGAAAAACGTCCAGAAATGTTTGAAGCTACTGACTGAATGAAAGGAGCTGGCATCTCACTCTCTTTGAATCTTCTTTATCATGCTAGGATTAGCAGGAAAAAGCAAAAAATTTCAGAATTGCACCTTGCAATGTGGAGATATTACTGTTTGTGCATTTACAATATTCATTGATTTTTGCCATTGAAAAACGTTTTTCATATACCAGAAATGTTTGAAGCTACTGACTGAATTAAAGGAGCTGGCATCTCACTCTCTTTGAATCTTCTTTATCCTGCTAGGATTAGCAGGAAAAAGCAAAAAATTTCAGAATTGCACCTTGCAATGTGGAGATATTACTGTTTGTGCATTTACAATATTCATTGATTTTTGCCATTGAAAAACATGTTTTTCATATACCAGAAATGTTTGAAGCTACTGACTGAATGAAAGGAGCTGGCATCTCACTCTCTTTGAATCTTCTTTATCCTGCTAGGATTAGCAGGAAAAAGCAAAAAATTTCAGAATTGCACCTTGCAATGTGGAGATATTACTGTTTGTGCATTTACAATATTCATTGATTTTTGCCATTGAAAAACATGTTTTTCATATACCAGAAATGTTTGAAGCTACTGACTGAATGAAAGGAGCTGGCATCTCACTCTCTTTGAATCTTCTTTATCCTGCTAGGATTAGCAGGAAAAAGCAAAAAATTTCAGAATTGCACCTTGCAATGTGGAGATATTACTGTTTGTGCATTTACAATATTCATTGATTTTTGCCATTGAAAAACATGTTTTTCATATACCAGAAATGTTTGAAGCTACTGACTGAATGAAAGGAGCTGGCATCTCACTCTCTTTGAATCTTCTTTATCCTGCTAGGATTAGCAGGAAAAAGCAAAAAATTTCAGAATTGCACCTTGCAATGTGGAGATATTACTGTTTGTGCATTTACAATATTCATTGATTTTTGCCATTGAAAAACATGTTTTTCATATACCAGAAATGTTTGAAGCTACTGACTGAATGAAAGGAGCTGGCATCTCACTCTCTTTGAATCTTCATTATCCTGCTAGGATTAGCAGGAAAAAGCAAAAAATTTCAGAATTGCACCTTGCAATGTGGAGATATTACTGTTTGTGCATTTACAATATTCATTGATTTTTGCCATTGAAAAACATGTTTTTCATATACCAGAAATGTTTGAAGCTACTGACTGAATGAAAGGAGCTGGCATCTCACTCTCTTTGAATCTTCTTTATCCTGCTAGGATTAGCAGGAAAAAGCAAAAAATTTCAGAATTGCACCTTGCAATGTGGAGATATTACTGTTTGTGCATTTACAATATTCATTGATTTTTGCCATTGAAAAACATCCAGAAATGTTTGAAGCTACTGACTGAATGAAAGGAGCTGGCATCTCACTCTCTTTGAATCTTCTTTATCATGCTAGGATTAGCAGGAAAAAGCAAAAAATTTCAGAATTGCACCTTGCAATGTGGAGATATTACTGTTTGTGCATTTACAATATTCATTGATTTTTGCCATTGAAAAACGTCCAGAAATGTTTGAAGCTACTGACTGAATGAAAGGAGCTGGCATCTCACTCTCTTTGAATCTTCTTTATCATGCTAGGATTAGCAGGAAAAAGCAAAAAATTTCAGAATTGCACCTTGCAATGTGGAGATATTACTGTTTGTGCATTTACAATATTCATTGATTTTTGCCATTGAAAAACATGTTTTTCATATACCAGAAATGTTTGAAGCTACTGACTGAATGAAAGGAGCTGGCATCTCACTCTCTTTGAATCTTCTTTATCCTGCTAGGATTAGCAGGAAAAAGCAAAAAATTTCAGAATTGCACCTTGCAATGTGGAGATATTACTGTTTGTGCATTTACAATATTCATTGATTTTTGCCATTGAAAAACATGTTTTTCATATACCAGAAATGTTTGAAGCTACTGACTGAATGAAAGGAGCTGGCATCTCACTCTCTTTGAATCTTCTTTATACTGCTAGGATTAGCAGGAAAAAGCAAAAAATTTCAGAATTGCACCTTGCAATGTGGAGATATTACTGTTTGTGCATTTACAATATTCATTGATTTTTGCCATTGAAAAACATGTTTTTCATATACCAGAAATGTTTGAAGCTACTGACTGAATGAAAGGAGCTGGCATCTCACTCTCTTTGAATCTTCTTTATCCTGCTAGGATTAGCAGGAAAAAGCAAAAAATTTCAGAATTGCACCTTGCAATGTGGAGATATTACTGTTTGTGCATTTACAATATTCATTGATTTTTGCCATTGAAAAACATGTTTTTCATATACCAGAAATGTTTGAAGCTACTGACTGAATGAAAGGAGCTGGCATCTCACTCTCTTTGAATCTTCTTTATCCTGCTAGGATTAGCAGGAAAAAGCAAAAAATTTCAGAATTGCACCTTGCAATGTGGAGATATTACTGTTTGTGCATTTACAATATTCATTGATTTTTGCCATTGAAAAACATCCAGAAATGTTTGAAGCTACTGACTGAATGAAAGGAGCTGGCATCTCACTCTCTTTGAATCTTCTTTATCATGCTAGGATTAGCAGGAAAAAGCAAAAAATTTCAGAATTGCACCTTGCAATGTGGAGATATTACTGTTTGTGCATTTACAATATTCATTGATTTTTGCCATTGAAAAACGTCCAGAAATGTTTGAAGCTACTGACTGAATGAAAGGAGCTGGCATCTCACTCTCTTTGAATCTTCTTTATCATGCTAGGATTAGCAGGAAAAAGCAAAAAATTTCAGAATTGCACCTTGCAATGTGGAGATATTACTGTTTGTGCATTTACAATATTCATTGATTTTTGCCATTGAAAAACGTCCAGAAATGTTTGAAGCTACTGACTGAATGAAAGGAGCTGGCATCTCACTCTCTTTGAATCTTCTTTATCATGCTAGGATTAGCAGGAAAAAGCAAAAAATTTCAGAATTGCACCTTGCAATGTGGAGATATTACTGTTTGTGCATTTACAATATTCATTGATTTTTGCCATTGAAAAACATCATGTTATTCATATACCAGAAATGTTTGAAGCTACTGACTGAATGAAAGGAGCTGGCATCTCACTCTCTTTGAATCTTCTTTATCCTGCTAGGATTAACAGGAAAAAGCAAAAAATTTCAGAATTGCACCTTGCAATGTGGAGATATTACTGTTTGTGCATTTACAATATTCATTGATTTTTGCCATTGAAAAACGTCCAGAAATGTTTGAAGCTACTGACTGAATGAAAGGAGCTGGCATCTCACTCTCTTTGAATCTTCTTTATCATGCTAGGATTAGCAGGAAAAAGCAAAAAATTTCAGAATTGCACCTTGCAATGTGGAGATATTACTGTTTGTGCATTTACAATATTCATTGATTTTTGCCATTGAAAAACATGTTTTTCATATACCAGAAATGTTTGAAGCTACTGACTGAATGAAAGGAGCTGGCATCTCACTCTCTTTGAATCTTCTTTATCATGCTAGGATTAACAGGAAAAAGCAAAAAATTTCAGAATTGCACCTTGCAATGTGGAGATATTACTGTTTGTGCATTTACAATATTCATTGATTTTTGCAATTGAAAAACGTCCAGAAATGTTTGAAGCTACTGACTGAATGAAAGGAGCTGGCATCTCACTCTCTTTGAATCTTCTTTATCATGCTAGGATTAGCAGGAAAAAGCAAAAAATTTCAGAATTGCACCTTGCAATGTGGAGATATTACTGTTTGTGCATTTACAATATTCATTGATTTTTGCAATTGAAAAACATGTTTTTCATATACCAGAAATGTTTGAAGCTACTGACTGAATGAAAGGAGCTGGCATCTCACTCTCTTTGAATCTTCTTTATCATGCTAGGATTAGCAGGAAAAAGCAAAAAATTTCAGAATTGCACCTTGCAATGTGGAGATATTACTGTTTGTGCATTTACAATATTCATTGATTTTTGCCATTGAAAAACATGTTTTTCATATACCAGGAATGTTTGAAGCTACTGACTGAATGAAAGGAGCTGGCATCTCACTCTCTTTGAATCTTCTTTATCCTGCTAGGATTAGCAGGAAAAAGCAAAAAATTTCAGAATTGCACCTTGCAATGTGGAGATATTACTGTTTGTGCATTTACAATATTCATTGATTTTTGCCATTGAAAAACGTCCAGAAATGTTTGAAGCTACTGACTGAATGAAAGGAGCTGGCATCTCACTCTCTTTGAATCTTCTTTATCCTGCTAGGATTAGCAGGAAAAAGCAAAAAATTTCAGAATTGCACCTTGCAATGTGGAGATATTACTGTTTGTGCATTTACAATATTCATTGATTTTTGCCATTGAAAAACATGTTTTTCATATACCAGAAATGTTTGAAGCTACTGACTGAATGAAAGGAGCTGGCATCTCACTCTCTTTGAATCTTCTTTATCCTGCTAGGATTAGCAGGAAAAAGCAAAAAATTTCAGAATTGCACCTTGCAATGTGGAGATATTAATGTTTGTGCATTTACAATATTCATTGATTTTTGCCATTGAAAAACGTCCAGAAATGTTTGAAGCTACTGACTGAATGAAAGGAGCTGGCATCTCACTCTCTTTGAATCTTCTTTATCATGCTAGGATTAACAGGAAAAAGCAAAAAATTTCAGAATTGCACCTTGCAATGTGGAGATATTACTGTTTGTGCATTTACAATATTCATTGATTTTTGCCATTGAAAAACGTCCAGAAATGTTTGAAGCTACTGACTGAATGAAAGGAGCTGGCATCTCACTCTCTTTGAATCTTCTTTATCATGCTAGGATTAGCAGGAAAAAGCAAAAAATTTCAGAATTGCACCTTGCAATGTGGAAATATTAGTTTGTGCATTTACAATATTCATTGATTTTTGCCATTGAAAAACATGTTTTTCACATACCAGAAATGTTTGAAGCTACTGACTGAATGAAAGGAGCTGGCATCTCACTCTCTTTGAATCTTCTTTATCATGCTAGGATTAGCAGGAAAAAGCAAAAAATTTCAGAATTGCACCTTGCAATGTGGAGATATTACTGTTTGTGCATTTACAATATTCATTGATTTTTGCCATTGAAAAACGTTTTTCATATACCAGAAATGTTTGAAGCTACTGACTGAATGAAAGGAGCTGGCATCTCACTCTCTTTGAATCTTCTTTATCATGCTAGGATTAGCAGGAAAAAGCAAAAAATTTCAGAATTGCACCTTGCAATGTGGAGATATTACTGTTTGTGCATTTACAATATTCATTGATTTTTGCCATTGAAAAACATGTTTTTCATATACCAGAAATGTTTGAAGCTACTGACTGAATGAAAGGAGCTGGCATCTCACTCTCTTTGAATCTTCTTTATCCTGCTAGGATTAGCAGGAAAAAGCAAAAAATTTCAGAATTGCACCTTGCAATGTGGAGATATTACTGTTTGTGCATTTACAATATTCATTGATTTTTGCCATTGAAAAACATGTTTTTCATATACCAGAAATGTTTGAAGCTACTGACTGAATGAAAGGAGCTGGCATCTCACTCTCTTTGAATCTTCTTTATCCTGCTAGGATTAGCAGGAAAAAGCAAAAAATTTCAGAATTGCACCTTGCAATGTGGAGATATTACTGTTTGTGCATTTACAATATTCATTGATTTTTGCCATTGAAAAACATGTTTTTCATATACCAGAAATGTTTGAAGCTACTGACTGAATGAAAGGAGCTGGCATCTCACTCTCTTTGAATCTTCTTTATCCTGCTAGGATTAGCAGGAAAAAGCAAAAAATTTCAGAATTGCACCTTGCAATGTGGAGATATTACTGTTTGTGCATTTACAATATTCATTGATTTTTGCCATTGAAAAACATCCAGAAATGTTTGAAGCTACTGACTGAATGAAAGGAGCTGGCATCTCACTCTCTTTGAATCTTCTTTATCATGCTAGGATTAGCAGGAAAAAGCAAAAAATTTCAGAATTGCACCTTGCAATGTGGAGATATTACTGTTTGTGCATTTACAATATTCATTGATTTTTGCCATTGAAAAACGTCCAGAAATGTTTGAAGCTACTGACTGAATGAAAGGAGCTGGCATCTCACTCTCTTTGAATCTTCTTTATCATGCTAGGATTAGCAGGAAAAAGCAAAAAATTTCAGAATTGCACCTTGCAATGTGGAGATATTACTGTTTGTGCATTTACAATATTCATTGATTTTTGCCATTGAAAAACATGTTTTTCATATACCAGAAATGTTTGAAGCTACTGACTGAATGAAAGGAGCTGGCATCTCACTCTCTTTGAATCTTCTTTATCATGCTAGGATTAACAGGAAAAAGCAAAAAATTTCAGAATTGCACCTTGCAATGTGGAGATATTACTGTTTGTGCATTTACAATATTCATTGATTTTTGCCATTGAAAAATGTCCAGAAATGTTTGAAGCTACTGACTGAATGAAAGGAGCTGGCATCTCACTCTCTTTGAATCTTTTTTATCATGCTAGGATTAGCAGGAAAAAGCAAAAAATTTCAGAATTGCACCTTGCAATGTGGAGATATTACTGTTTGTGCATTTACAATATTCATTGATTTTTGCCATTGAAAAACATGTTTTTCATATACCAGAAATGTTTGAAGCTACTGACAATGAAAGGAGCTGGCATCTCACTCTCTTTGAATCTTCTTTATCCTGCTAGGATTAGCAGGAAAAAGCAAAAAATTTCAGAATTGCACCTTGCAATGTGGAGATATTACTGTTTGTGCATTTACAATATTCATTGATTTTTGCCATTGAAAAACATGTTTTTCATATACCAGAAATGTTTGAAGCTACTGACTGAATGAAAGGAGCTGGCATCTCACTCTCTTTGAATCTTCTTTATCCTGCTAGGATTAGCAGGAAAAAGCAAAAAATTTCAGAATTGCACCTTGCAATGTGGAGATATTACTGTTTGTGCATTTACAATATTCATTGATTTTTGCCATTGAAAAACATGTTTTTCATATACCAGGAATGTTTGAAGCTACTGACTGAATGAAAGGAGCTGGCATCTCACTCTCTTTGAATCTTCTTTATCCTGCTAGGATTAGCAGGAAAAAGCAAAAAATTTCAGAATTGCACCTTGCAATGTGGAGATATTACTGTTTGTGCATTTACAATATTCATTGATTTTTGCCATTGAAAAACGTCCAGAAATGTTTGAAGCTACTGACTGAATGAAAGGAGCTGGCATCTCACTCTCTTTGAATCTTCTTTATCATGCTAGGATTAGCAGGAAAAAGCAAAAAATTTCAGAATTGCACCTTGCAATGTGGAGATATTACTGTTTGTGCATTTACAATATTCATTGATTTTTGCCATTGAAAAACGTTTTTCATATACCAGAAATGTTTGAAGCTACTGACTGAATGAAAGGAGCTGGCATCTCACTCTCTTTGAATCTTCTTTATCATGCTAGGATTAGCAGGAAAAAGCAAAAAATTTCAGAATTGCACCTTGCAATGTGGAGATATTACTGTTTGTGCATTTACAATATTCATTGATTTTTGCCATTGAAAAACATCCAGAAATGTTTGAAGCTACTGACTGAATGAAAGGAGCTGGCATCTCACTCTCTTTGAATCTTCTTTATCATGCTAGGATTAGCAGGAAAAAGCAAAAAATTTCAGAATTGCACCTTGCAATGTGGAGATATTACTGTTTGTGCATTTACAATATTCATTGATTTTTGCCATTGAAAAACGTCCAGAAATGTTTGAAGCTACTGACTGAATGAAAGGAGCTGGCATCTCACTCTCTTTGAATCTTCTTTATCATGCTAGGATTAGCAGGAAAAAGCAAAAAATTTCAGAATTGCACCTTGCAATGTGGAGATATTACTGTTTGTGCATTTACAATATTCATTGATTTTTGCCATTGAAAAACATCATGTTATTCATATACCAGAAATGTTTGAAGCTACTGACTGAATGAAAGGAGCTGGCATCTCACTCTCTTTGAATCTTCTTTATCCTGCTAGGATTAACAGGAAAAAGCAAAAAATTTCAGAATTGCACCTTGCAATGTGGAGATATTACTGTTTGTGCATTTACAATATTCATTGATTTTTGCCATTGAAACACATGTTTTTCATATACCAGAAATGTTTGAAGCTACTGACTGAATGAAAGGAGCTGGCATCTCACTCTCTTTGAATCTTCTTTATCATGCTAGGATTAGCAGGAAAAAGCAAAAAATTTCAGAATTGCACCTTGCAATGTGGAGATATTACTGTTTGTGCATTTACAATATTCATTGATTTTTGCCATTGAAAAACGTCCAGAAATGTTTGAAGCTACTGACTGAATGAAAGGAGCTGGCATCTCACTCTCTTTGAATCTTCTTTATCATGCTAGGATTAGCAGGAAAAAGCAAAAAATTTCAGAATTGCACCTTGCAATGTGGAGATATTACTGTTTGTGCATTTACAATATTCATTGATTTTTGCCATTGAAAAACGTTTTTCATATACCAGAAATGTTTGAAGCTACTGACTGAATGAAAGGAGCTGGCATCTCACTCTCTTTGAATCTTCTTTATCCTGCTAGGATTAGCAGGAAAAAGCAAAAAATTTCAGAATTGCACCTTGCAATGTGGAGATATTACTGTTTGTGCATTTACAATATTCATTGATTTTTGCCATTGAAAAACATGTTTTTCATATACCAGAAATGTTTGAAGCTACTGACTGAATGAAAGGAGCTGGCATCTCACTCTCTTTGAATCTTCTTTATCCTGCTAGGATTAGCAGGAAAAAGCAAAAAATTTCAGAATTGCACCTTGCAATGTGGAGATATTACTGTTTGTGCATTTACAATATTCATTGATTTTTGCCATTGAAAAACATGTTTTTCATATACCAGAAATGTTTGAAGCTACTGACTGAATGAAAGGAGCTGGCATCTCACTCTCTTTGAATCTTCTTTATCCTGCTAGGATTAGCAGGAAAAAGCAAAAAATTTCAGAATTGCACCTTGCAATGTGGAGATATTACTGTTTGTGCATTTACAATATTCATTGATTTTTGCCATTGAAAAACATGTTTTTCATATACCAGAAATGTTTGAAGCTACTGACTGAATGAAAGGAGCTGGCATCTCACTCTCTTTGAATCTTCTTTATACTGCTAGGATTAGCAGGAAAAAGCAAAAAATTTCAGAATTGCACCTTGCAATGTGGAGATATTACTGTTTGTGCATTTACAATATTCATTGATTTTTGCCATTGAAAAACATGTTTTTCATATACCAGAAATGTTTGAAGCTACTGACTGAATGAAAGGAGCTGGCATCTCACTCTCTTTGAATCTTCTTTATCCTGCTAGGATTAGCAGGAAAAAGCAAAAAATTTCAGAATTGCACCTTGCAATGTGGAGATATTACTGTTTGTGCATTTACAATATTCATTGATTTTTGCCATTGAAAAACATGTTTTTCATATACCAGAAATGTTTGAAGCTACTGACTGAATGAAAGGAGCTGGCATCTCACTCTCTTTGAATCTTCTTTATCCTGCTAGGATTAGCAGGAAAAAGCAAAAAATTTCAGAATTGCACCTTGCAATGTGGAGATATTACTGTTTGTGCATTTACAATATTCATTGATTTTTGCCATTGAAAAACATCCAGAAATGTTTGAAGCTACTGACTGAATGAAAGGAGCTGGCATCTCACTCTCTTTGAATCTTCTTTATCATGCTAGGATTAGCAGGAAAAAGCAAAAAATTTCAGAATTGCACCTTGCAATGTGGAGATATTACTGTTTGTGCATTTACAATATTCATTGATTTTTGCCATTGAAAAACGTCCAGAAATGTTTGAAGCTACTGACTGAATGAAAGGAGCTGGCATCTCACTCTCTTTGAATCTTCTTTATCATGCTAGGATTAGCAGGAAAAAGCAAAAAATTTCAGAATTGCACCTTGCAATGTGGAGATATTACTGTTTGTGCATTTACAATATTCATTGATTTTTGCCATTGAAAAACGTTTTTCATATACCAGAAATGTTTGAAGCTACTGACTGAATGAAAGGAGCTGGCATCTCACTCTCTTTGAATCTTCTTTATCCTGCTAGGATTAGCAGGAAAAAGCAAAAAATTTCAGAATTGCACCTTGCAATGTGGAGATATTACTGTTTGTGCATTTACAATATTCATTGATTTTTGCCATTGAAAAACATGTTTTTCATATACCAGAAATGTTTGAAGCTACTGACTGAATGAAAGGAGCTGGCATCTCACTCTCTTTGAATCTTCTTTATCCTGCTAGGATTAGCAGGAAAAAGCAAAAAATTTCAGAATTGCACCTTGCAATGTGGAGATATTACTGTTTGTGCATTTACAATATTCATTGATTTTTGCCATTGAAAAACATGTTTTTCATATACCAGAAATGTTTGAAGCTACTGACTGAATGAAAGGAGCTGGCATCTCACTCTCTTTGAATCTTCTTTATCCTGCTAGGATTAGCAGGAAAAAGCAAAAAATTTCAGAATTGCACCTTGCAATGTGGAGATATTACTGTTTGTGCATTTACAATATTCATTGATTTTTGCCATTGAAAAACATGTTTTTCATATACCAGAAATGTTTGAAGCTACTGACTGAATGAAAGGAGCTGGCATCTCACTCTCTTTGAATCTTCTTTATCCTGCTAGGATTAGCAGGAAAAAGCAAAAAATTTCAGAATTGCACCTTGCAATGTGGAGATATTACTGTTTGTGCATTTACAATATTCATTGATTTTTGCCATTGAAAAACATGTTTTTCATATACCAGAAATGTTTGAAGCTACTGACTGAATGAAAGGAGCTGGCATCTCACTCTCTTTGAATCTTCTTTATCCTGCTAGGATTAGCAGGAAAAAGCAAAAAATTTCAGAATTGCACCTTGCAATGTGGAGATATTACTGTTTGTGCATTTACAATATTCATTGATTTTTGCCATTGAAAAACATCCAGAAATGTTTGAAGCTACTGACTGAATGAAAGGAGCTGGCATCTCACTCTCTTTGAATCTTCTTTATCATGCTAGGATTAGCAGGAAAAAGCAAAAAATTTCAGAATTGCACCTTGCAATGTGGAGATATTACTGTTTGTGCATTTACAATATTCATTGATTTTTGCCATTGAAAAACGTTTTTCATATACCAGAAATGTTTGAAGCTACTGACTGAATGAAAGGAGCTGGCATCTCACTCTCTTTGAATCTTCTTTATCATGCTAGGATTAGCAGGAAAAAGCAAAAAATTTCAGAATTGCACCTTGCAATGTGGAGATATTACTGTTTGTGCATTTACAATATTCATTGATTTTTGCCATTGAAAAACATGTTTTTCATATACCAGAAATGTTTGAAGCTACTGACTGAATGAAAGGAGCTGGCATCTCACTCTCTTTGAATCTTCTTTATCATGCTAGGATTAGCAGGAAAAAGCAAAAAATTTCAGAATTGCACCTTGCAATGTGGAGATATTACTGTTTGTGCATTTACAATATTCATTGATTTTTGCCATTGAAAAACATGTTTTTCATATACCAGAAATGTTTGAAGCTACTGACTGAATGAAAGGAGCTGGCATCTCACTCTCTTTGAATCTTCTTTATCATGCTAGGATTAGCAGGAAAAAGCAAAAAATTTCAGAATTGCACCTTGCAATGTGGAGATATTACTGTTTGTGCATTTACAATATTCATTGATTTTTGCCATTGAAAAACATGTTTTTCATATACCAGAAATGTTTGAAGCTACTGACTGAATGAAAGGAGCTGGCATCTCACTCTCTTTGAATCTTCTTTATCATGCTAGGATTAACAGGAAAAAGCAAAAAATTTCAGAATTGCACCTTGCAATGTGGAGATATTACTGTTTGTGCATTTACAATATTCATTGATTTTTGCCATTGAAAAACGTCCAGAAATGTTTGAAGCTACTGACTGAATGAAAGGAGCTGGCATCTCACTCTCTTTGAATCTTCTTTATCATGCTAGGATTAGCAGGAAAAAGCAAAAAATTTCAGAATTGCACCTTGCAATGTGGAGATATTACTGTTTGTGCATTTACAATATTCATTGATTTTTGCCATTGAAAAACATGTTTTTCATATACCAGAAATGTTTGAAGCTACTGACTGAATGAAAGGAGCTGGCATCTCACTCTCTTTGAATCTTCTTTATCATGCTAGGATTAACAGGAAAAAGCAAAAAATTTCAGAATTGCACCTTGCAATGTGGAGATATTACTGTTTGTGCATTTACAATATTCATTGATTTTTGCCATTGAAAAACGTCCAGAAATGTTTGAAGCTACTGACTGAATGAAAGGAGCTGGCATCTCACTCTCTTTGAATCTTTTTTATCATGCTAGGATTAGCAGGAAAAAGCAAAAAATTTCAGAATTGCACCTTGCAATGTGGAGATATTACTGTTTGTTCATTTACAATATTCATTGATTTTTGCCATTGAAAAACATGTTTTTCATATACCAGAAATGTTTGAAGCTACTGACAATGAAAGGAGCTGGCATCTCACTCTCTGAATCTTCTTTATCCTGCTAGGATTAGCAGGAAAAAGCAAAAAATTTCAGAATTGCACCTTGCAATGTGGAGATATTACTGTTTGTGCATTTACAATATTCATTGATTTTTGCCATTGAAAAACATGTTTTTCATATACCAGAAATGTTTGAAGCTACTGACTGAATGAAAGGAGCTGGCATCTCACTCTCTTTGAATCTTCTTTATCCTGCTAGGATTAGCAGGAAAAAGCAAAAAATTTCAGAATTGCACCTTGCAATGTGGAGATATTACTGTTTGTGCATTTACAATATTCATTGATTTTTGCCATTGAAAAACGTTTTTCATATACCAGAAATGTTTGAAGCTACTGACTGAATGAAAGGAGCTGGCATCTCACTCTCTTTGAATCTTCTTTATCATGCTAGGATTAGCAGGAAAAAGCAAAAAATTTCAGAATTGCACCTTGCAATGTGGAGATATTACTGTTTGTGCATTTACAATATTCATTGATTTTTGCCATTGAAAAACATGTTTTTCATATACCAGGAATGTTTGAAGCTACTGACTGAATGAAAGGAGCTGGCATCTCACTCTCTTTGAATCTTCTTTATCCTGCTAGGATTAGCAGGAAAAAGCAAAAAATTTCAGAATTGCACCTTGCAATGTGGAGATATTACTGTTTGTGCATTTACAATATTCATTGATTTTTGCCATTGAAAAACGTCCAGAAATGTTTGAAGCTACTGACTGAATGAAAGGAGCTGGCATCTCACTCTCTTTGAATCTTCTTTATCATGCTAGGATTAACAGGAAAAAGCAAAAAATTTCAGAATTGCACCTTGCAATGTGGAGATATTACTGTTTGTGCATTTACAATATTCATTGATTTTTGCCATTGAAAAACGTCCAGAAATGTTTGAAGCTACTGACTGAATGAAAGGAGCTGGCATCTCACTCTCTTTGAATCTTTTTTATCATGCTAGGATTAGCAGGAAAAAGCAAAAAATTTCAGAATTGCACCTTGCAATGTGGAGATATTACTGTTTGTGCATTTACAATATTCATTGATTTTTGCCATTGAAAAACATGTTTTTCATATACCAGAAATGTTTGAAGCTACTGACAATGAAAGGAGCTGGCATCTCACTCTCTGAATCTTCTTTATCCTGCTAGGATTAGCAGGAAAAAGCAAAAAATTTCAGAATTGCACCTTGCAATGTGGAGATATTACTGTTTGTGCATTTACAATATTCATTGATTTTTGCCATTGAAAAACATGTTTTTCATATACCAGAAATGTTTGAAGCTACTGACTGAATGAAAGGAGCTGGCATCTCACTCTCTTTGAATCTTCTTTATCCTGCTAGGATTAGCAGGAAAAAGCAAAAAATTTCAGAATTGCACCTTGCAATGTGGAGATATTACTGTTTGTGCATTTACAATATTCATTGATTTTTGCCATTGAAAAACGTTTTTCATATACCAGAAATGTTTGAAGCTACTGACTGAATGAAAGGAGCTGGCATCTCACTCTCTTTGAATCTTCTTTATCATGCTAGGATTAGCAGGAAAAAGCAAAAAATTTCAGAATTGCACCTTGCAATGTGGAGATATTACTGTTTGTGCATTTACAATATTCATTGATTTTTGCCATTGAAAAACATGTTTTTCATATACCAGGAATGTTTGAAGCTACTGACTGAATGAAAGGAGCTGGCATCTCACTCTCTTTGAATCTTCTTTATCCTGCTAGGATTAGCAGGAAAAAGCAAAAAATTTCAGAATTGCACCTTGCAACGTGGAGATATTACTGTTTGTGCATTTACAATATTCATTGATTTTTGCCATTGAAAAACGTCCAGAAATGTTTGAAGCTACTGACTGAATGAAAGGAGCTGGCATCTCACTCTCTTTGAATCTTCTTTATCATGCTAGGATTAACAGGAAAAAGCAAAAAATTTCAGAATTGCACCTTGCAATGTGGAGATATTACTGTTTGTGCATTTACAATATTCATTGATTTTTGCCATTGAAAAACGTCCAGAAATGTTTGAAGCTACTGACTGAATGAAAGGAGCTGGCATCTCACTCTCTTTGAATCTTCTTTATCATGCTAGGATTAGCAGGAAAAAGCAAAAAATTTCAGAATTGCACCTTGCAATGTGGAGATATTACTGTTTGTGCATTTACAATATTCATTGATTTTTGCCATTGAAAAACATCATGTTATTCATATACCAGAAATGTTTGAAGCTACTGACTGAATGAAAGGAGCTGGCATCTCACTCTCTTTGAATCTTCTTTATCCTGCTAGGATTAACAGGAAAAAGCAAAAAATTTCAGAATTGCACCTTGCAATGTGGAGATATTACTGTTTGTGCATTTACAATATTCATTGATTTTTGCCATTGAAAAACGTCCAGAAATGTTTGAAGCTACTGACTGAATGAAAGGAGCTGGCATCTCACTCTCTTTGAATCTTCTTTATCATGCTAGGATTAGCAGGAAAAAGCAAAAAATTTCAGAATTGCACCTTGCAATGTGGAGATATTACTGTTTGTGCATTTACAATATTCATTGATTTTTGCCATTGAAAAACATGTTTTTCATATACCAGAAATGTTTGAAGCTACTGACTGAATGAAAGGAGCTGGCATCTCACTCTCTTTGAATCTTCTTTATCATGCTAGGATTAACAGGAAAAAGCAAAAAATTTCAGAATTGCACCTTGCAATGTGGAGATATTACTGTTTGTGCATTTACAATATTCATTGATTTTTGCAATTGAAAAACGTCCAGAAATGTTTGAAGCTACTGACTGAATGAAAGGAGCTGGCATCTCACTCTCTTTGAATCTTCTTTATCATGCTAGGATTAGCAGGAAAAAGCAAAAAATTTCAGAATTGCACCTTGCAATGTGGAGATATTACTGTTTGTGCATTTACAATATTCATTGATTTTTGCAATTGAAAAACATGTTTTTCATATACCAGAAATGTTTGAAGCTACTGACTGAATGAAAGGAGCTGGCATCTCACTCTCTTTGAATCTTCTTTATCATGCTAGGATTAGCAGGAAAAAGCAAAAAATTTCAGAATTGCACCTTGCAATGTGGAGATATTACTGTTTGTGCATTTACAATATTCATTGATTTTTGCCATTGAAAAACATGTTTTTCATATACCAGGAATGTTTGAAGCTACTGACTGAATGAAAGGAGCTGGCATCTCACTCTCTTTGAATCTTCTTTATCCTGCTAGGATTAGCAGGAAAAAGCAAAAAATTTCAGAATTGCACCTTGCAATGTGGAGATATTACTGTTTGTGCATTTACAATATTCATTGATTTTTGCCATTGAAAAACGTCCAGAAATGTTTGAAGCTACTGACTGAATGAAAGGAGCTGGCATCTCACTCTCTTTGAATCTTCTTTATCATGCTAGGATTAGCAGGAAAAAGCAAAAAATTTCAGAATTGCACCTTGCAATGTGGAGATATTACTGTTTGTGCATTTACAATATTCATTGATTTTTGCCATTGAAAAACGTTTTTCATATACCAGAAATGTTTGAAGCTACTGACTGAATGAAAGGAGCTGGCATCTCACTCTCTTTGAATCTTCTTTATCATGCTAGGATTAGCAGGAAAAAGCAAAAAATTTCAGAATTGCACCTTGCAATGTGGAGATATTACTGTTTGTGCATTTACAATATTCATTGATTTTTGCCATTGAAAAACATGTTTTTCATATACCAGAAATGTTTGAAGCTACTGACTGAATGAAAGGAGCTGGCATCTCACTCTCTTTGAATCTTCTTTATCATGCTAGGATTAGCAGGAAAAAGCAAAAAATTTCAGAATTGCACCTTGCAATGTGGAGATATTACTGTTTGTGCATTTACAATATTCATTGATTTTTGCCATTGAAAAACATCATGTTATTCATATACCAGAAAAGTTTGAAGCTACTGACTGAATGAAAGGAGCTGGCATCTCACTCTCTTTGAATCTTCTTTATCATGCTAGGATTAGCAGGAAAAAGAAAAAATTTCAGAATTGCACCTTGCAATGTGGAGATATTACTGTTTGTGCATTTACAATATTCATTGATTTTTGCCATTGAAAAACATGTTTTTCATATACCAGAAATGTTTGAAGCTACTGACTGAATGAAAGGAGCTGGCATCTCACTCTCTTTGAATCTTCTTTATCCTGCTAGGATTAGCAGGAAAAAGCAAAAAATTTCAGAATTGCACCTTGCAATGTGGAGATATTACTGTTTGTGCATTTACAATATTCATTGATTTTTGCCATTGAAAAACGTATTCATTACCAGAAATGTTATAAGCTACTGACTGAATGAAAGGAGCTGGCATCTCACTCTCTTTGAATCTTCTTTATCATGCTAGGATTAACAGGAAAAAGCAAAAAATTTCAGAATTGCACCTTGCAATGTGGAGATATTACTGTTTGTGCATTTACAATATTCATTGATTTTTGCCATTGAAAAACGTCCAGAAATGTTTGAAGCTACTGACTGAATGAAAGGAGCTGGCATCTCACTCTCTTTGAATCTTCTTTATCATGCTAGGATTAGCAGGAAAAAGCAAAAAATTTCAGAATTGCACCTTGCAATGTGGAGATATTACTGTTTGTGCATTTACAATATTCATTGATTTTTGCCATTGAAAAACATCATGTTATTCATATACCAGAAATGTTTGAAGCTACTGACTGAATGAAAGGAGCTGGCATCTCACTCTCTTTGAATCTTCTTTATCCTGCTAGGATTAACAGGAAAAAGCAAAAAATTTCAGAATTGCACCTTGCAATGTGGAGATATTACTGTTTGTGCATTTACAATATTCATTGATTTTTGCCATTGAAAAACGTCCAGAAATGTTTGAAGCTACTGACTGAATGAAAGGAGCTGGCATCTCACTCTCTTTGAATCTTCTTTATCATGCTAGGATTAGCAGGAAAAAGCAAAAAATTTCAGAATTGCACCTTGCAATGTGGAGATATTACTGTTTGTGCATTTACAATATTCATTGATTTTTGCCATTGAAAAACATGTTTTTCATATACCAGAAATGTTTGAAGCTACTGACTGAATGAAAGGAGCTGGCATCTCACTCTCTTTGAATCTTCTTTATCATGCTAGGATTAGCAGGAAAAAGCAAAAAATTTCAGAATTGCACCTTGCAATGTGGAGATATTACTGTTTGTGCATTTACAATATTCATTGATTTTTGCCATTGAAAAACGTTTTTCATATACCAGAAATGTTTGAAGCTACTGACTGAATGAAAGGAGCTGGCATCTCACTCTCTTTGAATCTTCTTTATCATGCTAGGATTAGCAGGAAAAAGCAAAAAATTTCAGAATTGCACCTTGCAATGTGGAAATATTACTGTTTGTGCATTTACAATATTCATTGATTTTTGCCATTGAAAAACATGTTTTTCACATACCAGAAATGTTTGAAGCTACTGACTGAATGAAAGGAGCTGGCATCTCACTCTCTTTGAATCTTCTTTATCATGCTAGGATTAGCAGGAAAAAGCAAAAAATTTCAGAATTGCACCTTGCAATGTGGAGATATTACTGTTTGTGCATTTACAATATTCATTGATTTTTGCCATTGAAAAACGTTTTTCATATACCAGAAATGTTTGAAGCTACTGACTGAATGAAAGGAGCTGGCATCTCACTCTCTTTGAATCTTCTTTATCATGCTAGGATTAGCAGGAAAAAGCAAAAAATTTCAGAATTGCACCTTGCAATGTGGAGATATTACTGTTTGTGCATTTACAATATTCATTGATTTTTGCCATTGAAAAACATGTTTTTCATATACCAGAAATGTTTGAAGCTACTGACTGAATGAAAGGAGCTGGCATCTCACTCTCTTTGAATCTTCTTTATCCTGCTAGGATTAGCAGGAAAAAGCAAAAAATTTCAGAATTGCACCTTGCAATGTGGAGATATTACTGTTTGTGCATTTACAATATTCATTGATTTTTGCCATTGAAAAACATGTTTTTCATATACCAGAAATGTTTGAAGCTACTGACTGAATGAAAGGAGCTGGCATCTCACTCTCTTTGAATCTTCTTTATCCTGCTAGGATTAGCAGGAAAAAGCAAAAAATTTCAGAATTGCACCTTGCAATGTGGAGATATTACTGTTTGTGCATTTACAATATTCATTGATTTTTGCCATTGAAAAACATGTTTTTCATATACCAGAAATGTTTGAAGCTACTGACTGAATGAAAGGAGCTGGCATCTCACTCTCTTTGAATCTTCTTTATCCTGCTAGGATTAGCAGGAAAAAGCAAAAAATTTCAGAATTGCACCTTGCAATGTGGAGATATTACTGTTTGTGCATTTACAATATTCATTGATTTTTGCCATTGAAAAACATCCAGAAATGTTTGAAGCTACTGACTGAATGAAAGGAGCTGGCATCTCACTCTCTTTGAATCTTCTTTATCATGCTAGGATTAGCAGGAAAAAGCAAAAAATTTCAGAATTGCACCTTGCAATGTGGAGATATTACTGTTTGTGCATTTACAATATTCATTGATTTTTGCCATTGAAAAACGTCCAGAAATGTTTGAAGCTACTGACTGAATGAAAGGAGCTGGCATCTCACTCTCTTTGAATCTTCTTTATCATGCTAGGATTAGCAGGAAAAAGCAAAAAAATTTCAGAATTGCACCTTGCAATGTGGAGATATTACTGTTTGTGCATTTACAATATTCATTGATTTTTGCCATTGAAAAACATGTTTTTCATATACCAGAAATGTTTGAAGCTACTGACTGAATGAAAGGAGCTGGCATCTCACTCTCTTTGAATCTTCTTTATCATGCTAGGATTAACAGGAAAAAGCAAAAAATTTCAGAATTGCACCTTGCAATGTGGAGATATTACTGTTTGTGCATTTACAATATTCATTGATTTTTGCCATTGAAAAACATGTTTTTCATATACCAGAAATGTTTGAAGCTACTGACTGAATGAAAGGAGCTGGCATCTCACTCTCTTTGAATCTTTTTTATCATGCTAGGATTAGCAGGAAAAAGCAAAAAATTTCAGAATTGCACCTTGCAATGTGGAGATATTACTGTTTGTGCATTTACAATATTCATTGATTTTTGCCATTGAAAAACATGTTTTTCATATACCAGAAATGTTTGAAGCTACTGACAATGAAAGGAGCTGGCATCTCACTCTCTTTGAATCTTCTTTATCCTGCTAGGATTAGCAGGAAAAAGCAAAAAATTTCAGAATTGCACCTTGCAATGTGGAGATATTACTGTTTGTGCATTTACAATATTCATTGATTTTTGCCATTGAAAAACATGTTTTTCATATACCAGAAATGTTTGAAGCTACTGACTGAATGAAAGGAGCTGGCATCTCACTCTCTTTGAATCTTCTTTATCCTGCTAGGATTAGCAGGAAAAAGCAAAAAATTTCAGAATTGCACCTTGCAATGTGGAGATATTACTGTTTGTGCATTTACAATATTCATTGATTTTTGCCATTGAAAAACATGTTTTTCATATACCAGGAATGTTTGAAGCTACTGACTGAATGAAAGGAGCTGGCATCTCACTCTCTTTGAATCTTCTTTATCCTGCTAGGATTAGCAGGAAAAAGCAAAAAATTTCAGAATTGCACCTTGCAATGTGGAGATATTACTGTTTGTGCATTTACAATATTCATTGATTTTTGCCATTGAAAAACGTCCAGAAATGTTTGAAGCTACTGACTGAATGAAAGGAGCTGGCATCTCACTCTCTTTGAATCTTCTTTATCATGCTAGGATTAGCAGGAAAAAGCAAAAAATTTCAGAATTGCACCTTGCAATGTGGAGATATTACTGTTTGTGCATTTACAATATTCATTGATTTTTGCCATTGAAAAACGTTTTTCATATACCAGAAATGTTTGAAGCTACTGACTGAATGAAAGGAGCTGGCATCTCACTCTCTTTGAATCTTCTTTATCATGCTAGGATTAGCAGGAAAAAGCAAAAAATTTCAGAATTGCACCTTGCAATGTGGAGATATTACTGTTTGTGCATTTACAATATTCATTGATTTTTGCCATTGAAAAACATCCAGAAATGTTTGAAGCTACTGACTGAATGAAAGGAGCTGGCATCTCACTCTCTTTGAATCTTCTTTATCATGCTAGGATTAGCAGGAAAAAGCAAAAAATTTCAGAATTGCACCTTGCAATGTGGAGATATTACTGTTTGTGCATTTACAATATTCATTGATTTTTGCCATTGAAAAACGTCCAGAAATGTTTGAAGCTACTGACTGAATGAAAGGAGCTGGCATCTCACTCTCTTTGAATCTTCTTTATCATGCTAGGATTAGCAGGAAAAAGCAAAAAATTTCAGAATTGCACCTTGCAATGTGGAGATATTACTGTTTGTGCATTTACAATATTCATTCATTTTTGCCATTGAAAAACATCATGTTATTCATATACCAGAAATGTTTGAAGCTACTGACTGAATGAAAGGAGCTGGCATCTCACTCTCTTTGAATCTTCTTTATCCTGCTAGGATTAACAGGAAAAAGCAAAAAATTTCAGAATTGCACCTTGCAATGTGGAGATATTACTGTTTGTGCATTTACAATATTCATTGATTTTTGCCATTGAAAAACATGTTTTTCATATACCAGAAATGTTTGAAGCTACTGACTGAATGAAAGGAGCTGGCATCTCACTCTCTTTGAATCTTCTTTATCCTGCTAGGATTAGCAGGAAAAAGCAAAAAATTTCAGAATTGCACCTTGCAATGTGGAGATATTACTGTTTGTGCATTTACAATATTCATTGATTTTTGCCATTGAAAAACATCCAGAAATGTTTGAAGCTACTGACTGAATGAAAGGAGCTGGCATCTCACTCTCTTTGAATCTTCTTTATCATGCTAGGATTAGCAGGAAAAAGCAAAAAATTTCAGAATTGCACCTTGCAATGTGGAGATATTACTGTTTGTGCATTTACAATATTCATTGATTTTTGCCATTGAAAAACGTCCAGAAATGTTTGAAGCTACTGACTGAATGAAAGGAGCTGGGATCTCACTCTCTTTGAATCTTCTTTATCATGCTAGGATTAGCAGGAAAAAGCAAAAAATTTCAGAATTGCACCTTGCAATGTGGAGATATTACTGTTTGTGCATTTACAATATTCATTGATTTTTGCCATTGAAAAACGTTTTTCATATACCAGAAATGTTTGAAGCTACTGACTGAATGAAAGGAGCTGGCATCTCACTCTCTTTGAATCTTCTTTATCCTGCTAGGATTAGCAGGAAAAAGCAAAAAATTTCAGAATTGCACCTTGCAATGTGGAGATATTACTGTTTGTGCATTTACAATATTCATTGATTTTTGCCATTGAAAAACATGTTTTTCATATACCAGAAATGTTTGAAGCTACTGACTGAATGAAAGGAGCTGGCATCTCACTCTCTTTGAATCTTCTTTATCCTGCTAGGATTAGCAGGAAAAAGCAAAAAATTTCAGAATTGCACCTTGCAATGTGGAGATATTACTGTTTGTGCATTTACAATATTCATTGATTTTTGCCATTGAAAAACATGTTTTTCATATACCAGAAATGTTTGAAGCTACTGACTGAATGAAAGGAGCTGGCATCTCACTCTCTTTGAATCTTCTTTATCCTGCTAGGATTAGCAGGAAAAAGCAAAAAATTTCAGAATTGCACCTTGCAATGTGGAGATATTACTGTTTGTGCATTTACAATATTCATTGATTTTTGCCATTGAAAAACATGTTTTTCATATACCAGAAATGTTTGAAGCTACTGACTGAATGAAAGGAGCTGGCATCTCACTCTCTTTGAATCTTCTTTATCCTGCTAGGATTAGCAGGAAAAAGCAAAAAATTTCAGAATTGCACCTTGCAATGTGGAGATATTACTGTTTGTGCATTTACAATATTCATTGATTTTTGCCATTGAAAAACATGTTTTTCATATACCAGAAATGTTTGAAGCTACTGACTGAATGAAAGGAGCTGGCATCTCACTCTCTTTGAATCTTCTTTATCCTGCTAGGATTAGCAGGAAAAAGCAAAAAATTTCAGAATTGCACCTTGCAATGTGGAGATATTACTGTTTGTGCATTTACAATATTCATTGATTTTTGCCATTGAAAAACATGTTTTTCATATACCAGAAATGTTTGAAGCTACTGACTGAATGAAAGGAGCTGGCATCTCACTCTCTTTGAATCTTCTTTATCCTGCTAGGATTAGCAGGAAAAAGCAAAAAATTTCAGAATTGCACCTTGCAATGTGGAGATATTACTGTTTGTGCATTTACAATATTCATTGATTTTTGCCATTGAAAACATGTTTTTCACATCCAGAAATGTTTGAAGCTACTGACTGAATGAAAGGAGCTGGCATCTCACTCTCTTTGAATCTTCTTTATCATGCTAGGATTAGCAGGAAAAAGCAAAAAATTTCAGAATTGCACCTTGCAATGTGGAGATATTACTGTTTGTGCATTTACAATATTCATTGATTTTTGCCATTGAAAAACGTCCAGAAATGTTTGAAGCTACTGACTGAATGAAAGGAGCTGGCATCTCACTCTCTTTGAATCTTCTTTATCATGCTAGGATTAGCAGGAAAAAGCAAAAAATTTCAGAATTGCACCTTGCAATGTGGAGATATTACTGTTTGTGCATTTACAATATTCATTGATTTTTGCCATTGAAAAACGTTTTTCATATACCAGAAATGTTTGAAGCTACTGACTGAATGAAAGGAGCTGGCATCTCACTCTCTTTGAATCTTCTTTATCCTGCTAGGATTAGCAGGAAAAAGCAAAAAATTTCAGAATTGCACCTTGCAATGTGGAGATATTACTGTTTGTGCATTTACAATATTCATTGATTTTTGCCATTGAAAAACATGTTTTTCATATACCAGAAATGTTTGAAGCTACTGACTGAATGAAAGGAGCTGGCATCTCACTCTCTTTGAATCTTCTTTATCCTGCTAGGATTAGCAGGAAAAAGCAAAAAATTTCAGAATTGCACCTTGCAATGTGGAGATATTACTGTTTGTGCATTTACAATATTCATTGATTTTTGCCATTGAAAAACATGTTTTTCATATACCAGAAATGTTTGAAGCTACTGACTGAATGAAAGGAGCTGGCATCTCACTCTCTTTGAATCTTCTTTATCCTGCTAGGATTAGCAGGAAAAAGCAAAAAATTTCAGAATTGCACCTTGCAATGTGGAGATATTACTGTTTGTGCATTTACAATATTCATTGATTTTTGCCATTGAAAAACATGTTTTTCATATACCAGAAATGTTTGAAGCTACTGACTGAATGAAAGGAGCTGGCATCTCACTCTCTTTGAATCTTCTTTATCCTGCTAGGATTAGCAGGAAAAAGCAAAAAATTTCAGAATTGCACCTTGCAATGTGGAGATATTACTGTTTGTGCATTTACAATATTCATT
>NW_027365670.1:0-99781 GCF_046119375.1 Phyllobates terribilis | reverse complement strand
TGTGCCTAAACAGTGGAAACCCCCCACAAGTGCCACCATTTTGGAAACTAGACCCCTTAGGGAACTTATCTAGATGTGTGGTGAGCACCTTGCACCCCCAGCTGCTTCACAGAAGTTTATAATATTGAGCCATAAAAATAAAATTTTCATATTTTTCCCACAAAAAATGTTTTTCATTCCCTAATTTTGCATTATCATAAGGGTAACAGGATAAATTGCACCATGAAATTTGTTGTGCAATTTCTCCTGAGTACGCCGATACCCCATATGTGGGGGAAAACCACTGCTTTGGTGTACGGCAGGGTTCGGAAGAGAAAGGAGCGCTATGTTGGCTGGGATAGGCAGCAGACACCATGTCACATTTGAAGAGTCGCTGACATGCCGAAACAGCAGAAACCCCCACAAGTGACCCCATTTTGTAAACTACACCTCAAGGAATTCATCTAGGGAAGTAGTGAGTATTTTTTAATTCTTAAATTTATACCATTGGGCAGTGAAAAAAGCATAATTATATTTTTACCACAAAAAAATGTTTTACCCTCAGATTTTACATTTTCACACAGGGCAATGGGTAAAATTGGTGCCGAAATGTGTCACACAATTTCTTCTAAAAGTGTCAATACCCCATATGTGGCTGTATTGTACCGCTCAGCCATACGGTGAGATCTGGGGGGGACGGAGTGCTATTTGACAATTGGAGAACAAATTATTGTAGAATAGGTATTTGGATTTGGGAGCACAAAAATTTCTAAATTTCTTTTGGGGGGCAAGGGCCATTTCGCTTTTCCAGAGCCTTTCTGCTACCAGTAACTTGCAATATTTTTAACAGATGACGGACCTGAGTGGGGACTAGCTTTTTTTGAGGACTGAGTTGAAGCTTTTATTGGGAACATTTTACGTAACATTTATCCAGCGCTCTAGGCTGAGCACTTACATCGGGGTTTCCATCTATATTTCCAAGTGATGTAATTCAGATGAAACCCCTGCGGGATCCATTCACTGTAATGAGGCAGCAGAGTTACTCTGGACTCCGTCTGGTCTCTGTTTAGCGGTGTCCTTTTTTTCAGAAGTGCACAAAACTGTGGCCAACCGCACTTTTACTAACGCCTAAAACAAATGACACCGTGGGATCACAGGCCAGACGGCATCCACAGTGGCATATATTTGCCTCATTACAGGGAATCTTCCGTCATGGGTTCCGTCTGAATAACGTATTTCAGAGATTTACACGGAAACTCTGGTGTAAGTGCTCAGCGCAGAACGCAAGATAAATGTGAGCAGAGCCTTACTGCGATCTTTGGGAGACATAATAAACAAATCAGTAGCAGGTGAAGAATTGGTTTTATTTATTTTTTACGCCGTTCCTCGTGTGATATAACTGATTAGATTACTTTATTCTTCTGGTCGGTGCGATTACAGAGATACCAGATTTATATCGGGTTTTTATGACTGACAGCTGTCACACACTAAGAGACGCCTTTTTTGCAAAATCTAGTTTTTGCATCGCCATATTTTGAGACCTATAATTTTTCCATATTTCGGCCGACAGAGTCATGTGACGGCTTGTTTTTTGCGGGACGAGTTGACATTTTTATTGGTACCATTTTTGGGTACGTGACATTTTTTGATCGCTTTCTATTCCGTTTTTTGGGAGGTAAAATTAACAAAAACAAACACTTCAGGAATTGTTTTTTGAGGTGTTTTTTTTTATGCCGTTCTGCGTGTGGTAAAAGTGATAAGGCAGAATTATTCTTCGGGTCAGTACATTTACAGCGATACTACACTTACTGTATATTTTTTTTTATGTTTTGGCGCTTTTACACAATAACACAATTTTATAGAAAAAATATTTTTTTTGCATTGCTTTATTCTGAGAGGTATAACTTTTTTATTTTTCGGCTGATAGAGCTGTATGGTGGCTTTTTTTTCCGGAACAAGATGACGTTTTCAGCGGTACCATTTTTATTTCCATTTTGCTTTCTGATCGCATTTTTTTCCACTTTTTGTTTGGCGATATGATGAAAAAGCATATTTTTTTGCTCCGTTTTTTATTTATTTTTATTACGGTGTGCACAGAAGGAGTTAATTAGTGTGACAGTTTTATAGATTGGGTAGTTTCGGACGCGGCGATACCAAATATGTGTACTTTTTTTGGTTTTGCATAAATATATGGATTTATTGGTTTAATATTTTATTTATTTATTTTTATTTATTTTGTGATTTTTTTTTAACAGTTTAAAAACATTTTTTTTACTTTTTTTTTTACATTTTTACTTAGTCCCTGTATGGGACATTAATTTTTATTTTTCTGCTCACTGATCTCATGTAATGTAATAGACATGTATTACATTACATGAGATCTTTTCTGACTGTTTCACAGTCAGTGTGTCCTGCCAGGCTTCAGCTGCAGGTTGACCCTGGCAGGACACCATATATGGCAGATCTGGAGGCGGTCATGTGACCTCCAGCTGCCATAGCAACGCCAGGTCCTGGAAGGTATCAGGGGTCGTCGGAGAGGTAAGTAAGACGACCACCTCTCCTCTGTCTATCTTCTATATGCCGCGATCACTATAGATCGCGGCATATAGAACATAGCAAAGGGTTAACATCATTGGGACCTGATCCAATCAGGTCCCGATGATGTCCCCTGTCAGAGCTAACGCTCTGCACCAGAATCGCAGCGCTTGCAGGACCCTGGGGGTCCTGAGCGCTGCGGGACCGCCCACCGTTTTTAAACGTCGGCGCTGCACAGAGCCCAGCAAGCGCCGACGTTTATCTACAGTGGGCGGTCGGGAAACGGTTAATGTGGTACCGCTGTAAACGTACAGACCTGAAGAATAACTCTGCCTTATCAATTTTACCACATGCATAAAAAAAAAACACAATTCCTGAATTGCCAGTTTTTGGTCATTTTCCTTCCCCAAAAATTAGAATAGAAAGCGATCAAAATATGTCATGTGACCAAAAATGGTACCAATAAAAACGTCAAATCGTTTCGCAAAAAACAAGCCCTTACATGACAGTCCCAGAGGAAGATTCCCTAAAACAAGGCAGATGGCAACACTGGACGCCGTCTGGCCTGTGATTCAGCGTTGTCCGTCTTTTTAGGTGTGCATAAATGCGCGATCGGCCGCAGTTTTGGGCACCTCTGAAAAGTAGGACAAAGCTGAACAGAGGTCAGATGGAGCCCAGAAGAGTAACTCTGCTGCCTCATTATAATGAATGGATCCCCTGGGGGGTGTCACCTGAATCACGTCACCCAGAGATTTAGATGGAAACCCCAAAATAAGTGCTCAGCATAGAGCACCGGATAAATATGATCCAAAATGTTATGTAAAATGTTCCCAATAAAAGCTTCAAATCTATCCACAAAAAAAACAGAACACTCCGATCCATCATCTGTCAATGTAAATATAGGGGGCTTCCACGTTACTGGTAGCACAAGGGCACTGGAAAAGTGAAATGGCTCCTCGCCCCCAAAAGAAATAAAGCAAATTCTGCGCTCCGAAGTTTTAATGCTACCCCCCTCCCCCACCCCACCCCCACCCTCCAGAGCTCCAGTGTGTGCCTACATCAGATTTACCATCCACATGTTTGGCAGGGGTATAACTTACAAAATGGGGTCACTTGAGGGGGTATTCTGCTCTTTTTTAGCATTTAGGTTCTGTGCATATGGAGTCCGTAAACTATTCTAGGAAAACCTGCACTCCAGCAGTGAAATAGCGCTCCGTCCTTCCCGAGTGTCGCCGTGTGGCTAAGCAGTACTGTACAGTCACATATGAGGTATTGCTACATTCAGCAGAAATTGTGGGACACATTTTAGGGGCCAGTTTTATCCATTAACCCCATTGAAAAATGTAAAATCTGGGGCTAAAACAAAATTTTTGAGATAAAAACGTAATTATTTTTTCTTCACTGCCCAATGGTATAAAATTCTGTGACACACTCATGATGTCAATATGATCATTTCACCCCTAGATGAGTTCATTGAGAGGTGTAGTTTGTAAAATGGGGTCCTCAGGCTGCTATGGCACCTCAGGGGATCTCCCAGTGGATGATGGCACCCTCAAACAATAACAGTAAAATGTGCATAATATAGCGCTCCTTCCCTTCTGACCTTTGCACTATGCCTCAAAAGTAGTTACCAATTACATGTAGGGTATGTTCTGGCATACTCAGAACAAATTGCACAACAAAATGAGAGGTCTTGTGCAAATAAAAAATTTGGAGCTAAAAGAAAATTTTTGTGGAAAAAATAGATTTTTTATTTTCATGGCTCTACGTTATAAACTTTTGTGAAGCACCTGGGGGTTCAAAGTGCTCACCACACATCTAGATAAGTGATGTCACTTGTGGGGAGTTTGCACTGTTTAAGCACATTACAGGGTCTCCAAATGATACATGGCGTCAGCTAATTATTCCAGCAAATTTTGAATTCAAAAAGTCCAACTGCGCTCCTTCCCTTCCGAGGCCTGCCGTGTGCCCAAACAGTGGTTTTCCCCCACATATGGGGTATCGGCATGATCAGGAGAAATTGCACAGTACATTTTGGGGTCCATTTTTATCTGTTACCCTTGTGAAAATAAAAAAATTGGGTCTAAATTAAATTGTGAAAAAAAAGTTAAATGTTAATTTTTTTTCTTCTTCATTGCTTCAGTTCCTGTGAATCACCTGAAGGGTTAATAAACTTCTTGAATGTGGTTTTGAGCCCCTTGAGGGGTGCAGATTTTAGAATGGTGTCACTTTGGGGTATTTTCTGTCATAAAGGCCCCTCAAAGTCACTTCAAATGTGATGTGGTCCCTAAAAAAATGGTTTTGTAAATTTTGTTGGGAAAATGAGAAATTGCTGGTCAACTTTTAACCCTTATAACTTCCTAACAAGGAAAAATTTTGTTTCCAAAATTGTTCTGATGTAAAGTAGACATGTAAGAAATGTTATTTATTAACTATATTGTGTGACATATCTCTCTGATTTAACGGCATAACAATTCCAAGTTTGAAAATTGCAACATTTTCAAAATTTTCACCAAATTTCCATTTTTTTCACAAATAAACGCAAATGATATCGAAGAAATTTTACCACAATCATAAAGTACAATATGTAACGAAATATTAATCTCAGAAACAGTGGGATCCGTTGAAGAGTTCTAGAGTTACCTCATAAAGTGACAGTGGTCAGATTTAAAAAATAAGGCCTGGTCATGAACCTACAAAGTGACTCTGACCTCAAGAGATTAAAGAAGTAAAACTGATGTGAACAGAGATAACTTGTAAGGCTAGGTACACAGTGTTTGTGCCCACTGGCTGATGCATGCCCTCAAGAGATATATGTCTGACATTGGCCACAGTCAGGATGGGTGTCAAGGCATCTGTCCGCTATAGGGGCGCACTATAAGGAAAACCTATACTGTACAGTATACGTTTCTTTGCTGTGGCTTTTGTGTAGGAAGGCACAGCCCACTGAAATTTCTTTTTCCATTTTTTTTGCTAAGTTTTTAATTTAGTTTTTTTATGGTGTTCACTGAAGACATTAACTTCAATTTTACAAATCAGGTTATTTCGGATGAGATGATAACAAATGCGTTTACTTCTTTTATTCTTGTTTTTACATAAATTTACGCATGTATTGTTTTTTTTTATTCTTTTGATCTTTGTAATTTTTTTTAAAATATTTTTACAATTTTGTACCCCTCCCCTCCTTTTTTACCTAGTCCTTCTATGGGACTTTAAAGGGGTTGTCCACTACTGTTGAAAATAGGCCAATGTATTTTTATGATGAAAATAAGTTTCTTTGTAAATACCTTGAGTGATACTGCCTGTGAGCGGCGCTATCGCTGGCCGCTGACAGGCATCACGTGGCCCCCGGCTGCAGCGGGCTCTGACATCCGCTGATGTCACATCTAGTTCCGACTGTAGCCGGGTGTGACTCAGTACTGCGTTGCATGGTGGATGCTCGGCTGTGGGTGGGGTTACCCCGCACGTCACACCCAGCATCCACAGCGCGTTCTCCCTCTCACCATTCATTGGGAAAGCGCGCAGTAGATGCAGGGTGTGACGCGGGGGGTAACCCCGCCCACAATCCAGTAGCCACCGCGGGACCGTGTCACTGATGTCACGCCTCGCTTGACATGACATTAGCGGCGGGGTCACATTATGCCTGGGAGCGGCCAGCAGTGGTTAATAAAATGTTGTACAAATGTTCTCTCAGTCTTGTTTTAAACTTTCTGGTGGTGGAACCAACGTATTTGAGCTTACAAGCAGTGCACTCAATCACATAAACCACATGCTCTAAATTGCAGTTTACAAAACTTTTAATTGAAAATATTTTAGACTTGTTGTTATTAGAAAAAATAATTTTTTTAGAGGCAAATGGACATGTGCTGCATGAAAGCAAGACACATTTGTGAAAACCACTCACTGATAACCATGTGTTTTTTATAGAGGGACTGGGATTAAAAAGACTGGGGGACAGTTTATTTCCGATTGTGGGTGCTCTACGAGGCACCACTCTGATACTTTAAAAAAAAAAAAAAAGTCCATAGTACTGTCCTCTCTCAGGATATCAATATTTCTTTTTACTATGTCCGAAATAGCTGGATAATGGGTATTGTAGGTGAGGACTAATGTTGGAATCTGCGTATTCATTTTTTATATATTTTTATTTCAACCAGAATTATTTTTTTTGGAGATTAGATCCTCTCTATTTTTATTATCCACAATGCTCTTCGCATGATTAAGGCTATGTGCACACGAAGCGTTTTTGATGCCTTTTCACGTCGGTTTTCCCGCTGGGAAAACGCTTGTTAATAGGTCTGCCAGCTATAGCAATGGTAATCCTGATGTGCTGTGCACATGATGTGGAAATTTCCGCTCAGGATTACAATTGCAGAAAAAAACACAGCATTGAACCGCAGCAAGCCCGCAAGTATAATATCTATACCTGCGGATTTGCTGTTTCAATTAAAGCCAATGGACGCAAATTTGCGCAGGAAACGCGCTGCGGGTGGTACCCAGGTCCGGAGAGGAGGACTACTACTTCTCTCATCCGATCGCCGCTCCCACTAATAACATTGAGAGCGGTACGTCTGGGGAGAGCAGTAGTCGGCTGTGCCCAGCCCACAGTAAAAAAAAAAGACAAAAAAAGTAAAAATAATACAAAAAAAGTATACTCACCTGTCCGTCTCCCCCTGGTCCCTGGCGGCGGTCATTTTTCCAAGAAAAACTAAAACACTTGGTTCAGGAGGGAATAGCATTGGGTATTTTAACAAAAAAAGAATCTGAATTCATTATTGTAAATCATCCAACTATACTTATTATTCATGCATTACCCAAAACACACAAAAAAGAAAAACTACCACTGATGCATCCAATTGCTGCAGGCATAGGCTCCTTTAGCGAACGCCTTGGACAGTGGCTGGATTCAGCTCTCCAACTACTTGTCCTACGTATCCCAGGTTCCATTCAAGATTGCTGTGATGTTTTGAGCTGGAGTGGAACTATATACAAGCATCCCGCACCACGTTGCTATTTCTGCAGTTGATCATCACCTGTCCAAATTTAGTTCTTACTCTCCTGATCTACAGTCATTCATTAAATCTGTTCAATAAAATATTTTTTCTCCAAAACAGCGGAGTTTCCATGGGGGCTAAATTCTCCCCATCAGTAGCGAACATCGGAATGGCATGGTGGGAGGAGTGTTTTATTATTATAGCGCCATTAATTCCATGGCGCTTTACATGTGAAAAAGGGGTATACATAGCAAACAACAAGTACAATAGTTCGAACAAATACAAGTCGCCGACTGGTACAGGAGGAGAGAGGACCTTGCCTGCTAGGGCTCACAATCTAGAAGGATGGGGGGTTAGGATACAGTAGGTGAGGGAACAGCTGGTCGTGCAGCGAGGGTTACTGCAGGTTGTAGGCTTGTCGGAAGTGGTGGTCTGCAGGTTCTTTTTGAAGGTTTCCACGTTAGGGCGAGAGTCTGAAATGTTGGGGTAGAGAGTTCCAGAGTAGGGGGGATGCATGGAAGAAACCTTGTATGCGATTGTGGGAAGAGGAGAAAAGAGGGGAGTAGAGAAGGAGATCCTGTGAGGATCGGAGCTTGCAGGTAGGTACCAGGAGACTAGATCACAGATGTATGGAGGAGACAGTTTGTGGAAGGCTTTGTATGCCAAGGTTAGGGTTTTCTACTGGAGTCTCTGGGCAATGGGGAGCCAGTGAAGGGATTGACAGAGGGGAGAGGTCGGGGAATAGTGGGGGACAGGTGGATTAGTCGGGCAGCAGAGCTAAAGATAGATTGCAGGGGTGCGAGAGCAGTAGAAGGGAGGCCACAGAGCAGGAGGTTGCACTAGTCGAGGCGAGAGATGATGAGGGCATGCACTAGTGTTTTTGCAGATTCATGGTTGAGGAATGTACGGATCTTGGAAATATTTTTGAGTTGGAGCCAGCATGACGTGGAAAGGGCATGGATATGAGGTTTGAAGGAGAGATCAGTTAAGGATTACCCCGAGGCAGAGAGCTTGCAGGAGTGGGGAGAGTGGACAGCCATTGACTTTTATAGATTGGTTAGGTGGGGGGTTGAGTGAGATGGTGGAAAGATGATGAATTCAGTTTTATACATATTAAGTTTTAGGAATCTAGCAGAGAAGAAAGATGAAATAGCGGACAGACATTGCGGGATTCTGGTTAGTAAGGAGGTGATATCAGGTCCAGAGAGGTAGATCTGTGTGTCATCAGCATAGAGGTGATACTGAAAGTCGTGACACTCTATGAGCGGCCCCAGGCCAAAGGTGTAGATGGAGAAGAGCAAGGGTCCTAGAACTGAGCCTTAGGGGACACCAACAGATAGGGGGCGAGATGAGGAGGTGGTGTGTGAGTGGGAGACGCTGAATGTCCGGTCTGTTAGGTATGAGGAGATCCAAGTCTGTAGTAAGAGGGAATGGTCCAGTGTGTCAAAAGCAGAGGACAGGTCCAGGAGGAGGAGAACAGAGTAGTGTCGCTTGGATTTGGCAGTCAGTACGTCGTTGGTGACTTTAGTCATGGCAGTTTCAGTGGAGCGATGCAATTGAAAGCCAGATTGTAAGCGGTCAAAGAGGGAGTAGGAGGACAGGTGGGAGGAGAGTTCAAAATGGACGTGTTGTTCCAGTAGTTTTGAGGCATAAGGGAGAAGTGAGATGGGGCGATAGCTAGACAGAGTGGATTGGTCAAGGGAGGGCTTTTTGAGGATGTTTGAAGCATGAGGGGAAGACGACAGTTGTTAGTGACAGGTTGAAGAGGTGGGTTAGGGTTGGGATGAAGACTGCGGTGAGGTTTGGGATGAGGTGAGACGGAATTGGGTCAAGTTCACAGGTGGTAAGATGTGACTTGGAGAGTAAAGAGGAAAGTTGATCTTACGTAATGGCAAAGAAGCTTATTTTGGAGGCGGAGAGTCGAGTAGTTATGAGAAGAGGCTATGGGGACTAATGGCCAAAGCTTTGCCTTACGTTGTCAATCTTCTGCTTGAAGAATGATCAAAGTCTTCAGCTAAAATAAGCGAGGAGGAGGAGCTGGAGGATGGAAGAGAGAATTGAAAGTACTGAATAGCTGTTTAGGGTTGTGAGACAGGGAGGATATGAGCAATGAGAAGTAGGCTTGTTTTGCTGCAGTTAGTGTGGACTTGAAAGTAGTGAGGGACTGTTTGAATGTGATGAAGTGCTCGTTGGAGTGAGACCTTTTCCATCTTCGTTCAGCAACTCTGGAAACCCGTCTCAGTTCTTTAGTCAGGCTGGTGTGCCAGGGTAGCCTGTTGATGGTGCAAGCTTTGGTATGTGTGAGGGGGGCGACCAAATTGAGAGCTGCAGCTGTTGTGGTGTTATATAAAGCAGCAGCAGCATCTGCATCGTGTAAGTAATTTATGTAAGAGGGAGAAGGGATTCAGAGAATGAGTGTTGGTCAAGGAGTTTGAGATTTCTGCGAGCGTGTGCAAGTTTCTGGATGGGGGATTGCAGACCTGGAGAGGAGAGGGGAAAGAATATGAGTAAGTTGTGGTCAGAAAGAGGGAGAGGTGAGTTAGAGAAGTTAGATAGGGAACAGAGGCTGGTGAAGATGAGGTCCAATGTGTGTCCATCTTTGTGAGTGGCTGCGGAACACTATTGAGCGAGGCAGAAGGAGGAAGTGAGGGATAGAAGCTTAGAGTCAGATGATTGGGAAGTGTCAATGGGGATGTTGAAGTTACCCATGATGATAGTGGGGATATCAGCAGAAAGGAAATGGAGTAGCCAGGTGGTGAAGTGGTCTAAGAAGGTGGTAGCTGGCCCTGGGGGGTGGTAAATGACAGCCAGTTGGAGGTTGAAGGGTGAGTAGTTGTGCACACAGTGCACTTCAAAAGAGGGGAGGGTAATGCAGGATGGCAATGGGATATGTGAGAAGGAGCAGTTATCTGACAGAAGAAAGCCAACTCCTCCACCATACTTGCTGCTGGGGCGGGGTGTGTGGGAGAGGTGGAAACCGCCATAAGAAAGTGCAAATGAAGAGGTTGTGTCAGAAGGGGGTGAGCCAGATTTCAGTGATGCCGAGGAAGGAAAGTTTGTTAGTAATGAAAAGATCATGGATGTAGGAAAGTTTGTTGCAGACAGAGTGTGCGTTCCATAGAGCTTCTGTTAGTGGGGCTGGGCGGATGGGTATAAGGTTAGAAAGGTTGCGGAAATGTGTGATCGATCAAGGATGAGAGGTAGATGTGACTGTGGGGATGTGGTGGGTGGGGGGGGGGGGGCAGGATTTGGGGAGATATCACCAGCAGTGAGGAGGAGTAGAGAAAGTGTTAGTAGGTGAGAGCAGGAGAGAGCATAAGGTGGTTGTCTGGGCTTAGAGACACAGGATTGTATGTTGAGGATCAGTTCTGAGGAGGAGGTGAGATGGATGGGGAGAATGGAGAGACAGATGACCAATTCCTTACTAGGAGTAGGGATTATAGGGGTTAGTAGAAAGTGAAGGACTACAGAGGAGAGAGTGACAACAAACAGGAACATTGTTTACTGTGACTAAGGATCCAGTTACCTTCAGTTACCTTCAGGTTTTATAAATAGTGTCCACAATCCTTTTTGTTCTTCTATTATCATCTATACCAGATTTATTGATGATTAATCATCTGGGGTGGTGAAACTAATGATATTACAGAGTTTTAACTTATTTAAACAACAATGAGTTTAATTTGTGGTTCACCCATACCATAGACATACCATAGACAGAACTAAAATAACATTCCTGGATTTGGAATTAATAGGAGAACACAAGGCTCCCATCCACACAAAAACCTTCAGAAAACCCTCTGCAGGAAATACTATTGTTACGGGTCCGGGTGGAGGAACCTCTGTGCCGAGGTGCAAAGAGGGACCCAGAGGGGTGTGACTAAGTATCAACCCGAACCGACCCTGGTCGGACGGCGACCTTGCGACTCCGTGACCAGGGAGGATCCGGGCAGAGGGACCAGGTGCTACTCTGGGGACGACCTTGTAAGACAGCAGGTGGCTCCCACGGGACAGATGGCTGGGACTGACCAGTAAGATGGATGGACACGGCAAGCAGGCAGAAGTCTCTGGTAGCTGACAGGTGATCACGGTTCGTGACAGCAGAGCAAGTAGTAGTCTCTAGGTTTACCAGGCAGGTGGTCACAGCAAGTGACGGCAGAGTCTCCAGGCAGGCTGGCAGGAAACAGGCGGGTGCCCCCAGGTGAGCGGGCAGACAGACAAAGCAGGTAACAGGCAGGTAACAGGTGGGCGCTCCCAGGTGAGCGGGCTGACGGACACAGCAGGTAACAGACGGATGCTCCCAGGTGAGCGGACTGACAGACAGGGCAGGTAACAGGCGGATGCTCCCAGGTGAGCGGGCTGACCGACAGGGCAGGTAACAGGCAGGTAACAGGTGAGCGCTCCAGGTGAGCAGGCTGGCAGGCTTGGCAGGTAACGGGCAGATAACAGGCTGGCAGGCAGGGCGAGGAGTCAGGCTAGCAACGGGACCTGAGGGCTAAAGCAGAGATCAGAAACTGTGCAACAACTTTGCTTGGGCAACTCCATTTTGGAGGAGGTGCCTTATATATGGGAGGTCCTCCGGCAATTGGCCGGGGACTCCTTAGGACAGCGCGCGCAGTCCCTTTAAGAGAGGGGGAGCGCTCGCGCCCTAATCACAGTGCCATGGAAGGAGCGCGCGCCGGCAGCAGCGGGGAGAGAAGCGCTGGAGGACGCCGAGCCAGGAGCGGGAAGGTGTGAGTGACGGAGTCTCTGCCTAGCAAGGGGCAGAGACGCTGATGCTACAGTACCCCCCCTTTAGGCCCCCTCTTTTTTTGGCCTGAAAGAAATTTTTCAAGGAGAAGCGGGGCGTTCTTGTTCTCCCTGGGTTCCCAAGTTCTCTCCTCAGGACCAAACCCCTTCCAATCTACCAGAAAAAGGTCTTTCCTCTTACCCTCTTGGTGGCCAGAATACGCTCTACCTCAAAGACGTCCTCAGCGGAAACCAGAGCAGGGGGAGTACCTGGATTGTTGGAAAAAGAGTTAAAGACAATGGGTTTGAGGAGAGATACGTGGAAGGAGTTGGGAATCCGTAAGGTGGCCGGGAGTTTTAATTTGTAGGCCACTGGATTAATTTGCTTGAGGATTTCGAAAGGGCCGATGAAGCGAGGACCTAACTTGTAGGAGGGTATCTTGAGCCGCACATGTTTGGAGGAGAGCCAAACCTTCTCTCCCAGACGGAATTGAGGCGGATCCAGACGTCTCTTATCAGCATATCTCTTCATCCGCCCAGAGGACTGAAAAAGTGCAGACCTAGTACTCTCCCAAATGGTGGAAAACTCGCTGACAAGAGACTTTGCGGCAGGGTTGTCCACAGAGGCGGAGACGGGAAACGGAATCCGGGGAAGTTGGCCATAGACTATAAAGAACAGGGATTTGGAAGAGGATTCACTCTCGTGATTATTATAAGAGAATTCGGCCCAAGGAAGGAGGTCTACCCAATCAGAATGGTGGACATTAACAAAGTGCCAGAGGTAGCTGGTAAGGATCTGATTGATCCGCTCCACTTGACCATTGGACTGAGGATGGTAAGCGGAGGAGAAATCCAAGGTGACAACCAGGAGTTTACATGTCGCTCTCCAGAAGCGTGAGGTGAACTGAACCCCTCGATCCGACACGATGTGGAGACCATGGAGACGGAAGATATGGCGGATAAAGTCTTTAGCCAGCTCAGGTGCAGACGGGAGACCAGGCAGGGGAATGAAGTGGGCCATTTTGGAGAAGCGGTCCGCGACCACCCAAATGACAGTACACCCGGCAGAAACAGGGAGGTCGGTAATGAAGTCCAAAGCGATGTGTTGCCACGGGGCAACAGGTACGGGAAGCGGCAGGAGATGACCGGCTGGTAAGTGTCTGGGAACTTTGTTGCGGGCACAAGATGAACAGGCTGAGACGAAGTCTACCACATCCTTACGCAGGGTAGGCCACCAGTAATGCCGGGAAATGAGCAGGAAGGTCTTCTTTTGGCCAGCATGGCCAGCTAGTTTAGAAGAATGACCCCAGCGAAGAACCTTCTCACGGTCTGGTACCGCTACGAACGTCTTACCGGGTGGAAGACGAGTCAAATCCAAGGGGGCCACATTCATCACCTTGGAGGGGTCGATGATGTGCATAGGCTCCTCCTCTTGATCGGAGGACAGGAAGGATCGGGACAAGCCATCAGTTTTGACATTCTTGTCCGCCGGGCGGAAATGAAGGATGAAGTCGAAGCGGGCGAAGAACAAAGACCACTAGGCCTGACGCGGATTAAGTCTCTGGGCATTTTGGAGATATGCCAGATTTTTGTGATCTGTGTAGATGATCACCGGGTATAGAGCCCCTTCAAGCAGATAGCGCCACTCCTCCAGCGCCAATTTGACGGCTAGCAATTCTCGGTCTCCTATGGAGTAGTTGCGCTCAGATGAGGAGAAGATTTTGGAGAAGAAGCTGCAGGTTACCATTCTCCCGGAAGAAGATTTTTGTGTGAGCACCGCCCCGGCTCCGGAGGAGGAAGCATCAACCTCCAGGTAGAATTGTTTATTACAATCCGGACGGTGCAGTACAGGGGCAGAGGAGAAGGCTTGCTTTAAGGAAAGGAAGGCCTCCTCAGCTTCGGGTGACCATTGCTTGGGATTTGCTCCCTTACGGGTGAGCGCAGATATGGGAGCCGTCCGAGACGAGAAGTGTGGAATGAAGAGACGATAGTAATTGGCGAAGCCCAGGAATCGCCTTCAACCCCTTAGGACGGGGCCACTTTATGACAGCAGAGAGTTTCTCGGGATCCATTCGCAAGCCTGTCTGGGAGATAACATAGCCTAGGAATGGAAGAGAGGTCTGTTCTAAGAGGCACTTCTCGTATTTAGCATAGAGGTGGTTCTGCCTGAGCCTAAGCAGGACCTGACGAACATCTCTCCGGTGTGTGGGAAGATCCGGAGAGAGAAGACCAAGATGTCGTCCAGGTATACCACCACGCAGGAATAAAGAAGATCACGGAAGATGTCGTTGACCAGTTCTTGGAAGACGACGGGAGCATTGCAGAGACCTAAGGGCATCACACGGTATTCATAGTGACCGTCCCGAGTATTGAATGCCGTCTTCCACTCGTCTCCTTGCCAGATACGGACCAGGTTATATGCTCCACGTAGATCCAGCTTGGAAAAGATCCTGGCGCCTTTAAGGCGATCAAACAACTCGGAGATGAGTGGCAGGGGGTATTTATTCTTTACCGTGATCTGATTGGGTCCTCTATAGTTAATACAGGGGCGTAGCGAGCCATCCTTTTTTTTGACAAAGAAGAATCTGGCGCCGGCCGAGGAGGTAGACTTCCGGATGAATCCCCTAGACAGATTCTCTTCAATGTACTCAGACATGGCCGGGGTTTCGGCCGCGGACAACGGGTAAATACGGCCAAGGGGTGGAGTGGCGCCAGGTACCAGGTCGAGTGGGGAATCATATGGCCTATGAGGTGGCAAAGTTTCTGCTTCTTTTTTACCGAAGACGTCAGCATAGGACCAATAAGGAGCCGGAAGACCGGGTAAATTAGCTGGGGTAGGTGGTGGACGAATCGGATGAACCGGAACCAGGAAGGTCTTGTGGCAGTCCGGCCCCCACCGGAGTACTTCATCGGATTGCCAGTTCAACACGGGTTCATGTGTCTGGAGCCAAGGTAGGCCTAGCAATAGGGAGTGAGAGAGTCCAGGTAGCACATGGAAGGAAATTTTCTGAGAGCAGCATTCCCACCTGCAGGGTTATGGGTTCCGTGACGAGCAGGATGGTCACCGGAAGAAGTCTTCCATCCACGGAGGCGACTGACAATGGTTCAGCCAGAGACTTGGTGGGGATATGATATTTCTCAACCAGGGACTGGGAAATGAGGTTTCCAGCAGCTCCAGAATCCAGGTGAGCGAGTTCAAAGTGACGGCTCTCTCCCCAGGAGATAGAGACAGACATAGTCAGGGATGGAGAGGGTTTACTTTTGTATAGGGCGACCTCTCCGAGCGGTCCTAGACACTGGAGTTTCCCGGCCTCTCTGGGCAGGAACGGATCAGGTGCTCCTTACTGCCGCAATAGAAACAGCTCCCCTCGGCTCGGCGTGACTCCTGGCGAGATTTGACCATCTTGGTCTGGTCGATCTGCATGGGCTCAGGTGAGTGCGCCCGAGGAGTAACAGATGAGGAGACAGGTCTCTGGAAAGTAGGAGCAAGGCAGGGAAATCTTCTCTCACAGGTGGTCTCTTTGGTGTGCTCTTGAAACCGGATGTCCGGGTAGCCAGCGACACCAGGTCATCCATCGTAGTAGGAATGTCCCGACCGGCGAGCTCGTCTTTAATCCGGCCAGAAAGGCCTTCCCAGAAGATGGACACTAGGGCCTCGTTATCCCAGGCAAGCTCAGAAGCGAGGGTGTGGAACCGTATGGCATATTGGCCCACGGTGAGACTCCCTTGGCGGAGACATAGCAGAGAGGAGGCTGATGAGGTCTTACGTCCTGGTTCATCGAAGACTTTCCGGAATGCCATGAGGAAAGACGACAGGTCGGACACCAGGGGGTCTCCTCTCTCCCACAGGGGATTTAGCCATTTAGACATCACGTGACCCCCGGCTGCAGCCTGCTCTGACATCCGCTGATGTCACATCAAAAAAAAAAAAAACTAAGCAAAAAACAATGCTTTATCATCATACCGCCAAACAAAAAAATGGAATAACACGCGATCAAAAAGACGAATGTAAATAAAAATGGTACCGCTGAAATGGTCATCTTGTCCCACAAAAAACAAGCCGCCATTCAGCTCCATCTCAAAATAAAGCGATACAAAAAAATTATTTTTTCTAGAAAAGTTTTTATTGTGTAAAAGCGCCAAAATATAAAAAACAACATAAATACGGAACCGCTGTAAAGGTACTGACCTGAAGAATAAAGCTGTCTTATCAAATTTACCAAACGTGGAACGGCAAAAAAAAAAAATTCCTGAATTGCTGGTTTTTGTTTATTCTGCCTCCCAAAAATCGGAATAGAAAGCGATAAAAAAAAGTCACATGCCCGAAAATGGTAGCAATAAAAACTTCAACTTGTCCTGCAAAAAACAAGCCATCACATGACTCTGTTGGCCAAAATATGGAAAAATTATAGCTCTCAAAATATGGAGATGCAAAAACTAGTCTTTGCAAAAAAGCATCTTTTAGTGTGTGACAGCTATCAATCATAAAAACCCAATATGAATCTTGAACTGCTGTAATCGAACCGACCTGAAGAATAAAGTCGTCTAATCACTTATACCACACGAGGAATGGTGTAAAAAAATAAACTCTAGGGTTAGGGTTGTGCTAGGGTTAGGGTTGGGCTAGGGTTAGGTTTGTGGTTAGGGTTGGGGTAGGGTTAGGGTTGGGGCTAGGGTTAGGGTTAGGGTTGGGCTACGGTTAGGGTTGGGCTAGGGTTAGGGTTGGGGTTAGATTTGGGATTTTATCAAAAGTAAAGAAAAAAAAAATGAAGACAATATGGCGACCCGTGTTGAGCGCAAGTGCTCGCTACTTGAGTTTGCATCGGGTGCTCGGGTATGCACTGAGTATCGCAGGTGTTCGAGTGACATGCTCGAGTCTCTGCACCATATGCTTCGCAGCCAAAAAAAACATTGCTGGGATCGCCTGCCATGCAGGAGCGATCCCCGCATGTTTTTTTTTGGGTGTCTAACAACCGTGAAACATGCAGGGCAGGGACTCAAGCATGTTACTCGAGCACCCGTGATATATGGTGCATACCCGAGTACACAATGCAAACTCAAGTAGCGAGCACTTGCGCTCAAGACTAATGACAATTTATTCAATATGATGACCTAATGTTATCAAATTCTGTCATACCTCTGGGTTCAAAATATACACTATACCCCTTGATAAAATCCTTGAGGGGTCTAGTTTCCAAAATGGAGTCAATTGTGGGGGGTTTCCACTATTTAGGCACATCAGCCGCTCCCGAATTGCGACATGGCATCCGCTCTTGATTCCAGACAATTTTGCGTTCAAAAAGTCACACAGTGCTCCTTCCCTTCTGAACCCCGACATGCGCCCAAACAGTGTATTTTGCCCACATATGGGGTATTGGCGTACTCAGGAGAAATTGCAAAACAGTTTTTAGGTTCCAATTTCTCCTCTTACCCTTGTGAAAGTAAAAAATTTGGGGCTAAAAGATCATTTTTGTGGAAAAAGTTAGATTTTTTTATTTTCACGGCTTCATGTTTTAAACTTCTGTGAAGCACCTGGGGTTAAAGGTTCTCACCACACATCAAGATAAGTTCCCTCAGGGGTCTAGTTTCCAAAATGGTGTCACTTGTGGGGGTTTTACACTGTTTAGACACATCAGGGGCTCTCCAAATGCAACATGGCGTCCGCTAATTATTCAAGCAAATTTTACATTCAAAAAGTCAAATGGCGCTCCTTCCCTTCCGAACCCTGCTGTACGCCCAAGCAGTGGTTTTCCCCACAAATGGGGTATTGACTTACTCAGGAGAGATTGCACAACAAGTTGCATGGTGCAATTTCTCCTGCTACCCTTATGAAAATGCAAAACTGGGGGCTGAAAAACATTTTTGTGGGAAAAATGTGAAAATTTTATTTTCACGGCTACATGTTATAAGCTTCTGTGGGGGGTTCAAGGTGCTCACCACACATCTAGATAAGTTCCCTGAGGGGTCTAGTTTCAAAAATGGTATCACTTATGGGGGGTTTCCACTGGTTAGGAACATCAGAGGCTCTCTAAACGCAACATGGCATCCGCTAATTATTCAAGCAAATTTTACATTCAAAAAGTCAAATGGCGCCTTTTCCCTTCTGAGCCCTGCTGTGCGCCCAAACAGTGTTTTTTAATCACGTATGAGGTATCTGCGTGCTCAGGGGTAATTGCACAACAAATTTTGGGGTCCATTTTTTCCTGTTACCCCTGCAAAAATAAAAAAAATGGGGTCTAAAGTAAAATTTTTGTGAAAAAAGTTAAATGTTCACTTTTTTCGTCCCCATTCCAAAAATTCCTGTGAAGCATCTGAAGGGTTAACAAATTTCTTGATTGTGGTTTTCAGCACCTTGAGGGGTGCAGTTTTTAGAATGGTGTCAATTTGGGGTATTTTCTGTAATAAAGGCTCCTCAAAGTCACTTCAAATGTGATGTGGTCCCTAAAAAAATGGTTTTGTAAATTGTGTTTGAAAAATGAGAAATCGCTGATCAACTTTTAACCCTTATAGCGCACTAATGAAAAAAATGTTGGATTCCAAAATTGTGCTGATGTAAAGTAGACATGTGGGAAATGTTATTTATTAACTATTTTGTGTAACATATCTCTCTGATTTAACGAAATAAAAATTTAAATTTTGAAAATTGTGAAATTTTCAACATTTTCACCAAATTTCCAATTTTTTCACGAATAAATGCAAGTGATATCGAATAAATTTTACCACTGTCATGAAGTACAATATGTCACGAAAAAACAATCTCTGAATCAGGGGGATCCGTTGAAGCGTTTCAGAGTAATTACCTCATAAAGTGACAGTGGTCAGAATTGTAAAAATTGGTTGGTCATTAACGTGCAAACCACCCTGGGGGGGGGGGGAGTAAGGCTATGTGCCCACGATGCAGAAATGCTCCGAATTTTTCCTGAGCGTTTCTGCATCTCCCTGGCAGAAAAAAACGCATGCGGATTGTACATGCGTTTTTCTTGCCAGGTACATGCGGATGTGAAGCGTTCTTCACATGCATTTCTGCATGCGGGTTGACAAGCGCTTTCCAAGCGATTTTAGCATCACTTAGAAAGTGCTTGTCAACTTTATATAGTGTGACCGAAAGAATGTTTAAAAATAAATCTATACTTACCTTCCGATGGCCCCCGCAGTCTTGCTTCACTCCGTCCTCTCATGCCAGCAGATCACGGTACACTGAAGGACCTGCCGACGTCAGCGTCACGTGACCAGTCACATGACTATGACATCAGCGCAGGTCCTCCAGTCCATCGCGATCTGCCGGCATGAGAGGACGAGCGCACCGGGGGCCACCAGAAGGTAAGTATCATATTTATTTTTTATTTTATTGTTTTTTTTACAATTTTCTATGGTACCCAGGTCCAGAGGAGAGTCTCCTCTCCTCCACACCCGGGTACCATCCGCACATTGAACGCATATATTCCGCATGTGCTTATCTATTGAAGCGTAATCCATTCGTTCTAATGCAAATCCATGGCGGCGAAAACGCAGCACTTCCGTAAAATAATTGGTAGTGCTGCGTTTTTTTCTGCAATGATAATCCGCAGCGGCAATTTCCGCAGCATGTACACAGCACATGCGGATTATCATTGGGGAACATGGCAGGCCTTCTACCATGCGTTTTTTAAGTGTTTCTGCAGCGTTTTTGCCGCTGCGGAAATGCTTAAAAAACGCATCGTGGGCACACAACCTAAAGCGGTTAAGCTAAAATGTTACTTCAGACTCAAATTTTAGCCTGCACAATGTATTATGCAATTTCTCCTGAACGCAGGATCACCCCATATAGAGCAGACACTTATATTTTATAGCTATATACATCTCATTAAGGGTATACAATTAAGTTTAAAAATTGCAAATTTTTTCTAAATTTTCAGAAAATTTGGAATACTTTCATAAATAACGACTAAACAACTGATCCAGTACGAACAGGTGCAATGTTTTACAAAAACAAAATTACAATCTCAGAATCACTGGCAGAAGAAGAAGCATTTAAGGGTATGTGCACACGATGCAGAAATGCTCAGGATTTTTTCCTGAGCGTTTCTGCATCTCTCTGGCAGGAAAAAACGCATGCGGATTGTACATGCGGTTTCCTGCCAGGGACATGCGGAAATGAAGCGTTCTTCACATGCATTTCCGCATGCGGGTTGACAAGCGCTTCCCAAGAGATTTTAGCATCACTTGGAAAGTGCTTGTCAACTTCACACTATATAAATCCATGCAACCGGCATGGATTTATATAGTGTGTGAATGTCAAAAAATAAAAAATAAATCTATACTTTACCCTCTGATGGCCCCCGGTGTCCTGCTTCGCTCGGTCCCGGCTGCCGGCAGTGAAGACTTTAGGACCTTCCGACGTCAGCGTCACGTGACCCGTCACATGACTCTGACGTCAGCGAAGGTCCTTCATTCAACCGCGAAGTGCCCGGGAAGCCAGCAGGACGCAGCGCGGGCCGTCAGAAGGTGAGAATATATATATTTTTTATTTTATTCTTTTTTTTTTAATGGTACCTGGGTCTGGATGAGAGTCCTCTCATCCACACCCGGGTACCATCCGCACATTAGACCGCATTAAAAGCGCATCAACATATACAGTGATGTGGATTCCATGCGGTCTAATGCAAGTCAATGGCGGCAAAAGAGCAGCGTTTCCGTAAAATTAATTGACATGCTGCGGATTTTTGACCGCAGCGTTTACGCTGCGGAAAAATCCGCATCATGGGCACAGCACATGCGGATTTCCATTGGGGAACATTGCTGCCCTTCTACCATGCGTTTTTCATGCGTTTCCGCGGCGTTTACGCAACTGCAAAAACGCCGCGGAAACGCATGAAAAACGCATCGTGTGAACTTAGCCTTAAAGTTATTACCACATAAAATGACATGTCATGCTTAAAAATGTGGCTGTCAGGTTAATGCTGATTACAAGACAGGGTTAAGAAACATGGAATGATAATGTGCAGTACATACCAATTGGTGAAGGGTCCTCTTCCTCTTCCTCTGTAAAGTAATGAAACACTTATTAGTCAGGGTGATAAAATATATATATATATATATATATATATATATATATATATACAGGTGCATCTCACTAAATTAGAATATCATCAAAAAGTTAACAGGTGCATCTCACTAAATTAGAATATCATCAAAAAGTTAATTTATTTCAGTTCTCCAATACAAAAAGTGAAACTCATATATTATATAGAGTCATTACAAACAGAGTGATCTATTTCAAGTGTTTATTTCTGTTAATGTTGATTATGCATTACAGCCAAGGAAAATACAAAAGTCATTATCTCAGTAAATTAAAATAATTAACAAAAAACACCAGCAAAGGCTTCCTAAGCGTTTAAAAAGGTCCCTTAGTCTGTTTCAGTAGGCTCCACAATCATGGGGAAGACTGCTGACTTGACAGATGTCCAGAAGGCAGTCATTAACACAATTCACAAGGTCCCAGAGTTTCAATTTTCATTTGGAAATCAAGGTCCCAGAGTCTGAAGGAAGAGTGGAGAGGCCACAATCCAATGCTGTTTGAGGTCTAGTGTGAAGTTTCCACAATCAGTGATGGTTTGGGGAGCCATGTCATCTGCTGGTTTAGGTCCACTGTGTTTTATCAAGACCAAAGTCAGCACAGCCATCTACCAGGTAATTTTATAGCACTTCATGCTTCCCTCTGCCGACAAGCTTTTTGGAGATGGAAATTTCATTCTCCAGCAGGACTTGGCACCTGTCCACACTGCCAAAAGTACCAATACCTGGTTTAAAAACAACAGTATCACTGTGCTTGATTGGCCAGCAAACTCACCTGACCTTAACCTCATAGAGAATCTATGAGATATTGTCAGGAGGAAGATGAGAGACTCCAGACCCAGCAATACAGACGAGCTAAAGGCTGCTATTAAAGCAATCTGGGCTTCCATAACACCTCAGCAGTGCCACAGGCTGATCGCCTCCATGCCACATTGCCGCACTGAGCAGTAATTGATGCAAAAAGAGCCCCGACCAAGTATTGAGTGCATTTACTGAACATACATTTCAGTAGGCCAACATTTTGGATTTTACAAACATTTTTCAAGCTGTTGTTATAAAGTATTCTAATTTACTGAGATAATGACTTCTGTGTTTTCATTGGCTGTAAGCCATAATCAACAACATTAACAGAAATAAACACTTGAAATAGATCACGCTGTTTGTAATGACTCTATATAATATGAGTTTCACTTTTTGTATTGAAAAACTGAAATAAATTAACTTTTTGATGATATTCTAATTTAGTGAGATGCACCTGTATATGTATATGATATATACATACTGTATATACATATATATTCCATGCTCACCATAAATGAGTAGACACCATTTGAAAAGTCATTGGACACAACAATTTCAAACATTTTGACAAGACTAAGTTACACAGAACATTTTTGTAACCCAAAACAAGCAAGTAAGATTAATATTATAAAAAATCTTCAGTTGCACTCAAATTAGTTGATGCAAACATGAATACACCCCACATAAAAAAACACTACATCTAGTATTTTGCCTGACTTTCATGGTTTCTAAAGACAGAAAGTCATCTAGGAGTGGAATAAACAACTTGGCGACATAAACCGACCTTTATAGAGCCTGGATGCTGGATGCAGCGTGATGCTCAACTTATCTCTTCAGAATTCCCCATAGGTGTTTCATTTGGGTTTAGATTAGAAGACATACTTGCACACAAGGGGAGAAAAAGAGGAATGAGGGGGGCCATGCATACCAGGATGAGGGATGAAGGGATGAAGGGTGTCATGCATACCAGGATGAAGGGTGCCATGCATACCAAGATTAGGGAGAGCATACATACCGGGATGAGGGGGGCCATGCATACCAGGATGAGGGGGGCCATGCATACCAGGATGAGGGGGGTCATGCATACCAGGATGAGGGATGAGGGGTGACATGCATACCAGGATGAAGGATAAGATTCATACCAGGATGAGGGGTGCCATACATGCCAGGATGAGGGATGAAGGGTGCCATACATAACAGGATGAGGGATGAAGGATGACATACAAACCAGGAAGAGGGATGAGGGGGGCCATGCATACCAGGATGAGGGATGAAGGGTGCCATGCATACCAAGAAAGGGGATGAGGGGTGCCATGCATACCAGGAAGAGGGATGAGGGGGGCCATCCCTTTTCAATTCAGTTCACGCTGAACTTTCCTCTCACCTCTCATCTCTCTCTTCGACAACTGACAATCTGGCTTCCGCCCCCACCATTCCACCAAATCTGCACTTACCAAAATTATTAACCAAAATTACTAATGACTTACTTACAGCCAGAGCAAATAGACAATTCCCTGTACTCCTTCTTCTTGACCTGTCCTCTGCCTTCGACACAGTTGATCACTGCCTCCTACTACAGATCCTCTCTTTCTTTGGGTCAAAGACCTTGCCCTATCTTGGATATCCTCATACATTTCTAACCGCACTTAGCGTCACCCTCTCCCACACTACCTCCTCATTCCGCCCCCTCTCAGTTTTAGTCCCTCAAGGCTCTGTCCTAGGACCCCTACTCTTTTCAATCTATACCCTTAGGCTGGGACAGCTCATAAAATCCCATGGCTTCCAGTACCATCTGTACGCTGATGACACCCATATCTACATCTCTGGCCCAGATGTCACCTCTCTGCGGTCCTTAATCCCAGAATGTCTATCAGTCACATCCTCCTTGTCCACGATGTCAATTTCCCAAGCTCAATGTGGACAAAGGTGAATTCATCATCTTTCCCTCATCACACATATCTTCCCCACCTGATCTATCTATCACAATAAATGACATCACACTTTCCCCTGTACCGGCAATCTGCTGCTTCGGAGTAACCCTTGACTCTGCCCTGTCCTTCAAGCCCCACATCCAAGCTCTCGCCACCTTCTGTCGCCTACAGCTCAAAAATATTTCCAGAATCCGTCCTTTCATCAACCCTCAATCTACTAAACTGCTTGTGTATGCCCTCATCATCTCCTGCCTCAACTACTGCAACACTCTCCTCTGTGGCCTACCTGCTAAGACTCTCGCACCCCTCCAGTCCATCCTTAACTCTGCTGCGCGACTAGTTCACCTCTCGCCTCACTACTCCTCTGCTTACCCACCTTTGCAAATACCTTCACTGGCTCCCATTTGCCCTGCATATCCAGTTCAAAGTACTAACACTGACCTACAAAGCCATCCATATCCTTTCTCCTTCGTACATCTCTGAACTAATCTTCTAATATATTGCCTTACGTAATCTCCGGTCCTCCCAAGACCTCTTTCTATTCTCCACACTTCTTCGTTCCTCACCCAACCGCCTCCAAGATTTCTCCCGAATATCTCCCATGCTATGGAATTCTGTGCCTCAACACATCAGATTAGCCTCCACATTTGGATCCTTGAGACTGAACCTGAAAACCTACCTCTTCAAACAAGCTTACAGTCCGCCATGACCTTGCTTGCTGCCACCTCAACACTGGAGCTACCGCAACCCCCCAAAACTACTGTCGCCTTCCCCATTCCTGTAGAATGTAAGCCCGCAAGGGCAGGGTCCTCTTCCCTCTGTACCAGTATATCATTGTTTGTTACTGTAAGTGATGTTTGTATTTGGTATGTAACCCCTTCTTATGTACAGTACCATGGAATCAATGGTGCTATATAAATAAATAATAATTGGCCACAGTCAGGATGGGTGTCAAGGCATCTGTCCGCTATAGGGGCGCACTGTAAGGAAAACCTATACTGTACAGTATACGTTTCTTTGCTGTGGCCTTCTGTGTAAAAGGGAACAGCTCACTGAATTTTACTTTTCCATATTTTTGCAAAGTTTTTAATTTATTTTTTTATGTTGTTCACTGAAGGCATTAACTTCAATTTTATAAATCAGTTTATTTCGAATGAGACGATAACAAATATGTGTACTTCTTTTATTTTTGTTTATATATAAATATACCTATTTATTTGTATTTTTTTTTATTTTTATCATTCTAATTTTTTTTTAATATTTTAACAATTTACTTTTTTTTCCACTTTTTTACTTAGTCCTTCTATGGGACTTTAACTTTTATTACTCTGATTACTGGTACAATGCATTTAAATGCACCAACACTGCAATGCATTATACCTGTCAGTATTAAGCTATGTTCACACATTGCGTTTTTGATTAGTGTTTTTTATGGAAATTAACCTTCACCCACTGGCCATTTTCTGCTTTTGCACTTCCGTTGTTTTGTTCCCCTTCTTCCAGAGCCATAATTTTTTTTATTTTTCTGTCAATATGGATGTGTAAGGGCTTGTTTTTTGCCGGGCGAGTTGTACTTTTGAACAACACCATTGATTTTACCATATACAGTGTTGGGCAACCCCGAACAGTAAAGTTCGGTGTCCGTACCAAACATCTACTGTTCGGTCCCGGACTCCGAACACAGACTTCCTATGGAAGTCTGTGTTACTGTTCGGGTTCAGGCATGACAGCGCAGGAAACACAGGCTCTAATAGGCGGTAATTGCATACCTGTAATAAAAATAAAATAATAAACCAACCTCATCCTTACCTTGCTGACGCAGTCCAAATAACAAAGGTCCCACAAAGATTGCATGAACACAGCATCCACATAGTATGTGACTGCCCTGATCATTTGCCGGCAATACACTGACTCAGTGTATTCCCGGCAAATGAGGTCAGTGCACGCGCAATGAGTATTCTCCCACGCTTGCAATGAGGTGAACTCAGTTCAATTAATTGTATGCGTGTGAAAATACTCACTGTGCATGCGGTGACCTGTTTTGCAGGGAATACACTGAGTGATTGTATTGCCGGCAAATGATAAGGGCAGTCACATACTATGTGGCTGCTCTGTTTATACAATCTTTGTGGGACCTTCGTTATTTGGACTGGGTTGGCAAGGTAAAGATGAGGTTGGTTTATTATTTTATTTTTATTAAAGGGGACCGTCCAACATACTTTAAATGGGACAGTTTCCATCCAAAACACATAAAAAAATTATAAATCTAATGTCTACAGCCAAGCCATCAGATGCAATCGGGTATGTTCCAACCCTATGGATAGAGACAAACACCTTGGTGGCCTCAAAGACTTTTTTGAATCAGGGCTACCATCCAAAAAAATTGAGAACCAGATTACAAGAGCCACCAGAATATCAAGGAATCACCTCCTACATTACAAAACTAAACAAAAAAGCAACCAGGTTCCTCTAGTAGTCACCTACAATCCCAATCTGGAGGCACTAAGGAGATATGCATGGAAACTACAACCCTTATTACAAAAAGATGCCCGATTACAATCCATATTTCCAGACCCCCCACTTTTGTGTTTCAGGCAGCCCCCAAATCAAAGAAGCATCATTGTCAGAAGCTCCCTGTATCTCCACCAGCTACAGGTACCTTTCCCTGCAACCATAAAAAATGTAAAATCTGTCCGTTTATAATGACCATAGACAAGATAAAATCCCCAATTCACATCAGAACTGCAATATCCCAGGTACTTTCAGCTGTATCACATCTAATGTAGTGTACTTAATTATATGTACCAACTGGGGTCTGTATGTAGGCGAGACAGGGCAAAAACTTAGCACAAGGATAAATCATCGCCACACAATAAAAGAAAAAAGAATAGATCTGCCTGTGTCCAAGCATTTTTGTCTCCCTGATCACAGCATCAAGGACATGAAATTACTGGTATTAAAAGGTAATTTCAAATCTCAGAGAGACAGAAGAGTCTGGGAATATAAACTAATGGTGACCTTTGACACCTTCAGAGCAGGAATGAATGTGTTGTATGGATTTATGTCATTCTACATCAACTAAGGAATGTGCCCATTAGACTTGTGGGGTCATCACAACACTAGACCCAGTCACAGGACAATAAAACCTTCACACTCCTCATCTATGAACTGCTAAAATATTTACACGCAGAACTGTTAGTAATAGCTCTGCTTTTCATCACCTTTCTCATCTACTGCATTATTTCTGTGTCCTATTGTGTATAAATATTTGACTTCATATTTTGGGGTATACTAGCCTGATGAAGAGAACTGAGTAGTCTCAAAAGCTTGCAACTTGTTACCATCTTTTCAGTTAGCCAATAACCCCTTTACCCCCGAGGGTGGTTTGCACGTTAATGACCGGGCCAATTTTTACAAATCTGACCACTGTCACTTTATGAGGCAATACCTCTGGAACCCTTCAATGGATCCTGCTGATTCTGAGACTGTTTTTTCGTGACATACTGTACTTCATGATAGTGGTAAAATTTCTTTTATATCACTTGCATTTATTGGTGAAAAAATCTGAAATTTGCCGAAAATTTTGAAAATTTCACAATTTTCAAAATTTGAATTTTTATGGCTTTAAATCAGAGAAATATATCACACAAAATAGTTGATAAATAACATTTCCCACATGTCTACTTTACATCAGCAGTTAGGGAGTTAAAAGTATTAAAAGTTGACCAGCGATTTCTCATTCTTACAACAAAGTTTGCAAAACCATTTTTTTAGGGACCACATCACATTTGAAGTGACTTTGAGGGGCCTTTATGACAGAAAATACCCAAAAGTGACACCATTCTAAAAACTGCACCTCTGAAGGTGCTCAAAACCACATTTAAGTAGTTTATTAACTCTTCAGGTGCTTCACAGGAATTTTTGGAATGTGGAAGAAAAAAATGAAGATTTAACTTTTTTCACAAAAATGTTACTTTAGACCCAAATGTTTTTATTTTTGCAGGGGTAACAGAAAAAATGGACCCCAAAATTTTATGTCAAAATTCCCCTGAGCACGCAGATACCCGTTACGTGGGGAAAAAACACTGTTTGGGCGCACAGCGGGGCTCAGAAGGGAAGGAGCCATTTGACTTTTTGAATGTAAAATTTGCTTGAATAATTAGCGGACGCCATGATGCGTTTAGAGAGCCCCTGATGTGCCTAAACAGTGAAAAACCCCAATAAGTGATACCATTTTGGAAACTAGACCCATGAGGAAACTTATCTAGATGTGTGGTGAGCACCTTGAACCCCCAGGTGCTTCACAGAAGCTTATAACATGGAGCCGTGAAAATAAAATGTCCACATTTTTCCCACAAAAATGTTTTTCAGCCCCCAGTTTTGCATTTTCATAAGGGTAACAGGAGAAATTGCACCATGCAACTTGTTGTGCAATCTCTCCTGAGTAAGCCGATACCCCATATGTGAGGGAAAACTACTGCTTTGGCGTACAGCAGGGTTCGGAAGGGAAGGAGCGCCATTTGACTTTTTGAAAGTAAAATTTGCTGAATAATTAGCGGACGTCATGTTGCGTTTGGAGAGCCCCTGATGTGCCTAAACAGTGGAAACACCACATAAGTGACACCATTTTGGAAACTAGACCCCTCAGGGAATTTATCTAGATGTGTGGTGAGCACATTGAACCCCCAGGTGCTTCACAGAAGTTTATAACATGGAGCCATGAAAATAAAATTTTCACATTTTTCCCACAAAAATGTTTTTCAGCTCCCAGTTTCGCATTTTCATAAGGGTAACAGGAGAAATGGCACCATTCAATTTGTTGTGCAATCTCTCTTGAGTAAGTCAATACCCCATAAGTGGGGGAAAACCACTGCTTTGGCGTACGGCAGGGTTCGGAAGGAAAGGAGCGCCATTTAACTTTTTGAATGTAAAATTTGCTTGAATAATTAGCGGATGTGCCCCTGATGTGCCTAAACAGTGGATAACCCCCACAAGTCATACGATTTTGGAAACTAGACCCCTCAGGGAACTTATCTAGATGTGTGGCGAGCACCCTTAACCACCAGGTGCTTCACAGAAGTTTATCACATGGAGCCGTGAAAATAAAAAAATCTAACTTTTTCCACAAAAATGATCTTTTAGCCCCAAATTTTTTATTTTCACAAGGGTAAGAGGAGAAAATAGGACCTAAAAACTGTTGTGCAATTTCTCCTGAGTACGCCAATACTCCATATGTGGGGAAAATACACTGTTTGGGCGCACATCAGGGTTCAAAAGGGAAAGGAGCACTGTGTGACTTTTTGAACGCAAAATTGGCTGGAATCAAGAGTGGACGCCATGTTGCATTTCAGGAGTCTCTGATGTGCCTAAATAGTGGAAACCCCCCCCCCCCCACAACTGACTCCATTTTGGAAACTAGACCCGTCAAGGATTTTATCAAGGGGTATAGTGTACATTTTGAACCCAGAGGTAAGACAGAATTTGATAACATTAGGTCATCATATTGAATAAGTCATTAGTCTTGAGCGTAAGTGCTCGCTACTTGAGTTTGCATCGGGTACTCGGGTATGCACCATGTATCACGGGTGCTCGAGTGACATGCTCGAGTACCTGCATGTTTCACGGTTGTTAGACACCCAAGAAAAAACATTCGGGGATCGCTCATGCATGGCAGGGGATCCCAGCAATGTTTTTTTTGGCCGCAAAGCATATGGGGCAGAGACTCGAGCATGTCACTCAAACACCTGCGATACTCAGTGCATACCCGAGCACCCGATGCAAACTCAAGTAGCGAGCACTTGCGCTCAACACTGGTCGCCATATCGACATCATTTTTTTTTTCTTTACTTTTGAAAAAATCCAAAATTTAACCCCAACCAAAATACAACCCCAACCCTAGCCCAACCATAACCCCAACCCTAGCCCAACCCTAACCCTAGCTCAACCCTAACCCTAGCCCAACCCTAACCCTAGCTCAACCCTAACACTAGCCCAACCCTAACCCTAGCACAACCCTAACCCCAACCCTAATACAACCCTAACCCTAGCACAACCCTAACCCTAAAGTTTATTTTTTTACACCGTTCCTCGTGTGGTATAAGTGATTAGACTACTTCATTCTTCAGGTCGTTGCGATTACAGCGATAACAGATTCATATCAGGTTTTTATGATTGACGTCTGTCACATACTAAAAAGCCCTTTTTTTTTTTTTTGCGAAGACTAGTATTTGCATCACCATATTTTGAGAGCTATAAATTTTCCATACTTTGGCCGATAGAGTCATGTGACAGCTTGTTTATTGCGGGAGAAGTTGACATTTTTATTGGCACCATTTTCGGGCATGTGACATTTTTTGATCGCTTTCTATTCCGATTTTTGGGAGGCAGAATAAACAAAATTCAGGAATTGTTTTTATGGGTTTTTTTTTTATGCATCTCCGTGTGTGGTAAAATTGATAAGGCAGCTTCATTCTTCAGGTCAGTGGTACCAAATTTATATAATTTTTTTAATGTTTTGGCACTTTTACACAATAAAAACTATTTTCTAGAAAAAAAAAAATGTTTGTATCGCTTTATTCTGAGAGCTATAACTTTTTTATTTTATGGATGATGGAGCTGTACAGTGGCTTGTTTTTTGTGGGACAAGATGACATTTTCAGCGGTACCATTTTTATTTACATTGGTCTTTTTGATCGCAAGTTATTCCATTTTTTGTTTGGCGGTATGATGATAAAGCATTGTTTTTTGCTTCATTTTTTATTTTTATTTTTTACTGTGTTTACTAAAGGGGTTAACTAGTGGCACAGTTTTATAGGTCAGGTCGTTCCGGACGTGGCGATTCCAAATATGTGTACTTTTATTGGTTGTTTTTTTCTTCATAATAAATAAATATTATGGGTTCAATATATTTTTATTTTTTGGGGATTTTTTTTTCATTTTTTTAAATATTTTTTATATTTTTTTTTTTTTCACTTTCTTGCACTTTTTTTTACTTTTACACATTGTCCCACTATGGGACTATAGAGAGCAGCAGCTCCCTATGCCATGCAGCCTGTCAGCGCTGCACACAGGGCTCATGCACTGCGCATGACCAAGGTAACGTCCTGCCTCCGGGTGACCCCGATGTTGTCATAACTGCATCGGGTCGTCATGACAACATCCAGAAGCTGCCGCAGACATCGGTGGATGCCGGCAGGAGATGAGTATAGCGATCACCTCCCCCCTTGCCCCTGCAATGCTGGGATCAATTTCGATAGCAGCATTGCGGGGCTTAATATGCAGGGAGCGGTGCGGGTGCAATCGGCGCATGCGTAATAGTATGTATCTGGTCCATAAGTCCCAGGGCGCAGCTACGTACTATTACTGACCTCGTCGGAAAGGGGTTAAAAGGTATCAACCACTGAGGACTCTCAAATCTAAATATTTCTCTATCTATCTATGAATCTATTTATCTATCTTTATATCTATCCATATATCTATTATTTACCTATGTATCTATCCATATATCTATCTATCCGTATATCTATTAATCTATTTGTGTATCTATCCATATATCTATTATCTAGCAATATATCCATATATCTAACTATTATCTATCTATAAATCTATTTATCTACATATCTATTTATCGATCTATTATCTATCTAGATATCAGTATATCTATATATCCATATATCTATCTATTATCTATCTTAGATAATTAGATAGGTCAACAGATAATAAATACATATATGGATAGATAAATAAATAGATAATAGATCCATAGATATATGGATAGCTAGATATATACACACATGGTCAAAATTGTTGGTACCCCTCGTTTAATGAAAGAAAAACCCACAATAGTCACAGAAATAACTTGAATCTGACAAAAGTAATAATAAATTAAAAATCTATGAAAATGAACAAATGAAAGTCAGAAATTGCTTCTCAACCCTGTTTACACAGAAGTTTTAAAAAAATTAAACTCCTGAAATAGGCCTGGACAGAAATGATGGTACCCTTAACTTAATATTTTGTTGAACAACCTTTTGAGGGAATCACTGCAATCAAACGATTCCTGTAACGGTCAATGAGACTTCTGCCCCTCTCAACAGGTATTTTGGCCCACTCCTCATGAGCAAACTGCTCCAGTTGTTTCGTGTTTGAAGGTTGATTTTTCCAGACGTCATGTTTCAGCTCTTTCCAAAGATGCTCAATGGGATTTAGATCAGGGCTCATAGAAGGCCACTTCAGAACAGTCCAATGTTTTACTCTTAGCCATTTTTGCGTGTTTTTAGCTGTGTGTTTTGGGTCATTATCCTGTTGCAAGACCCATGACCTGCAACTGAGACAAATCTTTCTGACACTGGGCAGCACATTTCTCTCTAGAATCCCTTTATAGTCTTGAGATTTCATTGTAGCCTAAACAGATTCAAGATACCCTGTGCCAAATGCAACAAAGCAGCCCCAGAACATAACAGAGCCTCCTCCATGTTTCACAGTAGGGACAGTGTTCTTTTCTTAATATGCTTCATTTTTCCATCTGTGAACATAGAGCTGATGTGCCTTGCCAAAAACTTCCATTTTTGTCTCATCTGTCCATAGGACATTCTCCCAGAAGCTTTGTGGCTTGTCAACATGTAGTTTGGCAAATTCCAGTCTGGCTTTTTTGATTTTTTTTCAACAATGGTGTTCGCCTTGGTCGTCTCCCATGAAGTCCACTTTGGGTCAAACAACGAAGGATGGTGCGAACTGACACTGATGTTCCTTGAGCTTGAAGTTCACCTTTAATCTCTTTAGAAGTTTTCCTGGGCTCTTTTGTTACCATTCGTATCATCCGTCTCTTTGATTTGTCATCAATTTTCCTCCTGCGGCCACGTCCTGGGAGGTTGGCTACAGTCCCATGGATCTTAAATTTGTGAATAATATGTGCAACTATAGTCATAGGAACATCAAGCTGTTTGGAGATGGTCTTATAACCTTTACCTTTAACATGCTTGTCTATAATTTTTTTTCTAATCTCCTGAGACAACTCTATCATTTGTTTCCTCTGGTCCATGTTGAGTGTGGTACACACCATGTCACCAAACAGCACAGTGAGTAGGCCTAAATACAGGCCCACTGACTGATTACAAGATTGTAGGCACCTGTGATGCTAATTAGTGGACACAACTTCATTTAACATATCCCTTTTGTCACATTATTTTCAGGGGTACCATCATTTCTGTCTAGGCCTATTTCATGAGTTTAAGTTTTAAAAAAATTCCGTGGAAGCAGAGTTGAAAAGCAATGTTTGACTTTCATTTTTTCATTTTCATAGATTTTTAATTTATTATTACTTTTGTCAGATTCAAGTTATTTCTGTGACCATTGTGGGTTTCTCTTTCATTAAACGAGAGGTACCAACAATTTTGACTATGTGTGTTGATAATATATAATAGATAGATATACAGATAGATAATGACACGGGGTCCCCCTATTTTAACAGCTAGCAAAGGCTATGCAGACATCTGTGGACTGATATTAAAAGCCTAGGAAGGGACCATGAATATTGGCCCCCTCCGAGGCTAGAAAGAGAAGCCCTCAGCCATCCCAGAATTCTGGCACTTAGCCTCGCTCTACCCACTGCCCTGTAGCGGTGGCGGTGGGGTTATAGGGTTGGGGTTGATATCAGCTTATAATGCCAGCTGACATCAAACCCAGGTTAGTATTGCAGAGGCCCCCCCATTACTAACCCCATAGTGAAGGTAAAATGTAAAATAAAAACACTCACAACCAGAATAAAATATTTTATTTGAAATAAAGACAGGATTCCTGTAATATTCTAAATTAAACCATACTTACCATCTTGGCCATTCCAGCTGAAGCCAACGTCCCCTGTAACAAAATAAAATAAACCAACCTCATCCTTACATTTCCGACGCAGTCCAAACAACAAGTGTCCCACGAAGATTCCATGAACAGAGCAGCCACATAGTATGTGACTGCTCTGTTCATTTGCCGGCAATACACTGACTCAGTGTATTCCCGGCAAAACAGGTCACCACATGCGCAGTGAGTATTTTCCCACGCGTGCAATGAGTTGAACGGGAATAAAGGTGTAGGTAAGTATAATGTGTTTTATTTTTATTATAATATTTTTTTAATAATTTAATTTTTTTTTTACTTACAGCAGAGCACAGGCGCCAGTGGATTGGAGACTACTGCTCCCATCCAGCGGCGTCTGTATCTGCTGCTTCCTATGGCAGGAGGTGCCAGCTAATGGTGGTAGTACCATCAGCTGGCACCTATGACCCGCGGTAAGCTTTTTACCGCCGGGTCACTGCCACAGCGCTCTGCAATTACCGCCGATCAGAGCCTGTGTCTCCTGTGCTGCCACGCAAATGACAGTGCTGGATACCAGGTAAATTCGGATCCCCCATTCACATGAATGGGGTCCGTGTTTGGGGTCTGGGTACTGTTCTGGTACCCGAACTTTAAAAAAACTGTTCGGTGTTTGACTATATTAGCCGAACTCTTAACACTGACAGGTTCACCCATCACTAACCATATAATGTACTGGAAAACAGGGAAAAACTTCCAAGTATAGTGAAACTGCAAAAAAGTGCAATTCCACAAATGTTTTGGGCTTTTTTCTCTACCATGTTCACTGAATGGTAAAACTAACCTGACATTAAGATTATCCGGGTCATTACGAGCTTGAAGATACCAAACATGTGTGCATTCTTATTTATTTAAGTGGTGAAAAAAACAATTTAAAAAATTTTTCCGAGACCTGTAGTGTCTCCATTATTCGGGATCTGGACCCGGGTGAGGGCTCATTGCTTGCGTGCCAAGCTGACGTTTCTACTGATACTATTTTGGGTTAGATACAATGTTTTGATCGCCTGTTATTGCATTTTAATTTTTTTCTCATTTCGCCGTTTACTGATCAGATTAATTCTCTACTTGATAGATCGGGCGTTTCAGAACGTGGCAATACCAAATATGTGTATTTTTTATTGTTTTGTTTTGAATGGGACAAAAAGGGGGGTGATTTGTACTTTTATATGATCTTTTTTTAAACTTTTTTTTTTTTTTTTACTTGCTTTAATAGTTTGTTCAGGAGATGTGAAGCTGCTATCATTTTTGAGATTTTCCCAAGTTTAAACCATAATGTCTTAGTCGCCTCACCTCAGAATGGCAGTTAGGATTACTAAAGTTTAATTAAATTACTGATGTGTGTAAAGTAAACATTGCCTGACTGTAACATCCCTGGCGGCGTGCTTGCATAGTGCACCACCTCCCACTATGCAAGACTGCAATCTTACCTGTCAGTCCAGCCTACAAACCTTGCTTCATCCAGTTCATGCTGTGTGCATATCTTTTGACTGACTGCTTAGGGCGGCGGCCCGGTTACTTCCTGATTCTTATAGCTGCTGTGGGCACACTCCTAATGCGTCTCCAGCCTATTGCTGTGAGTCACTGGATATTTAAACCCCCTCCACCCAGAAGGAGGTGCCTGAGCAACACTAACATTCAGTGTGCTCCTTGACTCTGAAGTTGCCAGGTCCAGTTCTGCTTCTTGTCTGTTTCCGCCACTATGGGGGCTGCATTCCCAGACCTGTTATCTGTGACTTCTAGTATGTTTCCGCCACTCTGGGGGCCGTATACCCAGGCTCGTTCCTGTATCTCGTTGCAGTATCAGTTCCAGTCTGAACTGTCTCTTAGCCTGTTACCTGTTTTGTCTCTATGTCCGTACCCTCCCTTTTCCTGCAGTGTCTGAACCTGCACCTAACTCCAACTCGTTGTCTCTGTACTTCTGTTTGTGAGTTTTGTGTCCACTCGCTACTTCATAGGAAGTACCTTGTGTGTATCTGGTTCTGCTAGTCCCTTTTCCCTTCCTTCATATCTTCCCGTATTTTCCTTGTCCACCGCACCTGCGGTTTCGCTCCGCTCGACTTGCCCACCGCTCAGGCGGCTTCCCTCTGCTCTGCCTTACCCACCGCTCCGGCGGCTTCTCTCTGCTCTGAATTGCTCACCGCTCCGGCGGCTTCTCTCTGCTCTGCCTTGCTCACCGCACCAGAGGTTTCTCTCTGCTCTAACTTGCCCACCGCTCCGGCGGCTTCTCTCTGCTCTGCCTTGCTCACCGCACCAGAGGTTTCTCTCTGCTCTAACTTGCCCACCGCTCCGGCGGCTTCTCTCTGCTCTGCCTTGCTCACCGCACCTGGGGTTTCTCTCTGTTCTGACTTGCCCACCGCTCCAGCGGCTTCCCTTTGCTCAGCCTTCCCCACCGCTCCGGCGGCTTCTCCCTGCTCTGACTTGCCAATTTTCTCTGCTCTGCCTTGCTCACTGCACCAGCAGTTTCTGTCTGCTCTGCCTTGCTCAGCGCTCGGGCGGCTCCCCTCTGCTCTGCCTTGCTCACCGCTCCGGCGGTTCCCCTCTGCTCTGCCTAGCCCACCGCTCCGGCGGTTCCTTTCTGCTCTGCCATGTTCACCGCTCCTGCGGTTTAGTTGTGCTCTGCTTGCTCACCGCTCCGGCGGTTCCCCTCTGCTCTGCCTAGCCCACCGCTCCGGCGGTTCCTCTCTGCTCTGCCTAGCCTACCGCTCTGGCGGTTCCTCTCTGCTCTGCCATGTTCATCGCACCTGCGGTACCACTCTGCTCTGCCTTGTCCTCCGCTCCGGCGGTTTCGCTTTACTCTGCTTGTCTACCGCATCTGTGGCTCTGTTCCTGTCTCCCAGTCTGTACTGAACTCTATCCAGCCTGCGCTCCAACCTGCTAGTACCCACCTGTCTACACTCCAGCCATGTTTGCCAGTATTTCCCTGTCTGCACTCCAGCCGTGCTTGCCAGTACCCACCTGTCTGCATACCAGCCGTGCTTACCAGTAACCCCCTGTCAGCAAACCAGCCATGCCTGCCAATACCCACCTGTCTGTATGACAGCCTAACCTGCCTGTTCCTGCATTCCCTGGTGTGGGTCAAGAGCTGTGACCGGGATCTGACCTGGAGTAGCACCTGGTCCCTCTGCTCGGTTCCTCCTTGGTTCATGGAGTCGTTAGCCGCCATGCGACCTTGGTCGGATCAGGTAGATACTTAGTTACGCCCCTCCAGGCACTTCTCGGTTCATTATACAGTGGGATCACTAATCACGCTCATGCCAGTCAGTCCGGGCGCGAGCGTAACACTGACCAAGATGTGAAATTGAACATTACCTGACCAACTGGAGGGCCGACCAATGCATGAAATTAAACAGTGTGCTAAAAACTCAATGCTCTGCTAATGTCACGCCAGGTGTGGGAAAGACTTAGTACAACACAAAGGGAAGAGGGAAAGGGATCCCAGACTCTAGGGAAAGGGGGAAAGTGGAGACCTCTTAGGTTGAGCTAGCTTCACCCTGTCTCCCCTAACGTCCCTGTATTGATTCTGCAACAATCGCCGCACCCGTACCTCGCCCTGTCTTTCCCTGGCGTATGGCTAGGGAAGGAATATGAGCCCTACTAGATCCACTAAACACTATAGACAACAAGGGTACACAAACGGGGAAATTGGTTAGCTTTAGACAACTCCAGATAAATGCACATACGTCCTCAAGCTCCAGAAAGGACGAACTACTGCTCTTGCTAAGCCTTCACAAGTAATCAAGGACTGCACGGATCTTCACCGGTTCCATCCGGAAACCTGAAGACAACAAGTACCCCAAAAACTGCACCTCCTGAACAGCAAAAACACATTTTTCCAGTTTAGCATAAAGTTTGTTATCCCTTAATATCTGGAGTACCTGCTTAACATGCCACCGATGTGTCTCAAAATCAGGTGAGTAAACCAAAATATAGTCCAGATAGACCACCACAAACCTCCCCACCAAATGATGAAAAATATAATTTATGAAATGCTGGAATACCGTAGGTGCATTGGTCAAACCAAAAGGCATAACCAAACTCTCAAAATCTCCTGTTTTCCATTCATCCCCTTCTGTGATTCAAACCAGATTATAGGCTCGTAGCAAATTGGGAAAGGGGAGAAAACGGTATGAGTAAAATTAATAAATCTTTATTTAATAATGTTAAAAACCTAATAATCCGTACATCCCATAGATGATGTATATTGAATCACGGTTAATATGAATTATAATCCTATAAAACCATGATACACTAGATTCCTGATAGGTTCAGACAGTGAATCGAATTACAAATAGAATAAATCCCTAGCCAATGTCCATTATAATTATTATGCCTAATAATTGACCGTATGCTGCAGAGTGCAGTGTTACAACGTTGCACGATACATATCTACCCCATTTTAGTTGTCAGCTTTATCTAGACCTGAAAGATCGCAGACATAGTTGAACTTCGAAATTGCCTCTCCCGCTGATCGCACTTACACATTTGTTGACAGTGTGGGAGAATCCGACAGCTGCACATGTGAGTCGAATCTGAGATCAAAGTAGGCAGATTGTTTGTTGGATCCCCTGTACAACCAGGGGATCATGATCCATATATATTATCTGCCTCCCCTGCTGACCGGTAATTTGTGTGCGAACAGCGTGAGAGGCTGCCTGCGGCATAGCTGAGCCGCACGTATACAGTTATATGAAAAGGTTTGGGCACCCCTATTAATCTTAAGCTTAATGTTTTATAAAAATTGGTGTTTTTGCAACAGCTATTTCAGTTTGATATATGTAATAACTGTTGGACACAGTAATGTTTCTGCCTTGAAATGAGGTTTATTGTACTAACAGAAAATGTGCAATCTGCATTCAAACAAAATTTGACAGGTGCATAAGTATGGGCACCCTTATCATTTTCTTGTTTTAAATACTCCTACCTACTTTTCACTGACGTACTAAAGCACTTTTTTGGGTTTTGTAACCTCATTGAGCTTTGAACTTCATAGCCAGGTGTATGCAATCATGAGAAAAGCTAATTAAAGTGGCCACTTGCAAGTTGTTCTCCTGTTTGAATCTCCTCTGAAGAGTGGCATCATGGGCTCCTCAAAAAAAACTGTCAAATGATCTGAAAACAAAGATTATTCAACATAGTTGTTCAGGGGAAGGATACAAAAAGCTGTCTCAGAGATTTAACCTGTCTGTTTCCACTGTGAGGAACATAGTAAGGAAATGGAAGAACACAGGGACAGTTCTTGTTAAGGCCAGAAGTGGCAGGCCAAGAAAAATATCAGAAAGGCAGAGAAGAAGAATGGTGAGATCAGTCAAGGACAATCCTCAGACCACCTCCAGAGAGCTGCAGCATCAACTTGCTGCAGATGGTGTCACTGTGCATCGGTCAACTATACAACGCACTTTGCACAAGGAGAAGCTGTATGGGAGAGTGATGCGAAAGAAGCCGTTTCTGCAAGCACGTCACAAACAGAGTCGGCTGAGGTATGCAAAAGCACATATGGAGAAGCCAATTTCTTTTTGGAAGAAGGTCCTGTGGACTGATGAAACCAAGATTGAGTTGTTTGGTCATACAAAAAGGCATTATGCATGGCGGCAAAAAAACACAGCAGTCCAAGAAAAACACTTGCTACCCACAGTAAAATTTGGTGGAGGTTCCATCATGCTTTGGGGCTGTGTGGCCAATGCCGGCACCGGGAATCTTGTTAAAGTTGAAGGACACATGGATTCCACTTAGTATCAGCAGATTCTTGACAATAATGTTCAAGAATCAGTGACAAAGTTGAAGTTACGCCGGGGATGGATCTTTCAGCAAGACAATGATCCAAAACACCGCTCCAAATCTACTCAGGCATTCATGCAGAGGAACAATTACAATGTTCTGGAATGGCCATCCCAGTCCCCAGACCTGAATATCATTGAACATCTGTGGGATCATTTGAATAGGGCTGCCCATGCTCGGCGACCATCAAACTTAACTGAACTGGAATTGTTTTGTAAAGAGGAATGGTCAAAAATACCTTCATCCAGGATCCAGGAAATCATTAAAAGCTACAGGAAGCGACTAGAGGCTGTTATTTTTGCAAAAGGAGGATCTACTAAATATTAATGTCACTTTTCTGGTGAGGTGCCCATACTAATGCACCTGACAAATTTTGTTTGAATGCAGATTGCACATTTTCTGTTAGTACAATAAACCTCATTTCAAGGCAGAAACATTACTGTGTCCAACAGTTATTACATATATCAAACTGAAATAGCTGTTGCAAAAACACCAATTTTTATAAAACATTAAGCTTAAGATTAATAGGGGTGCCGAAACTTTTTCATATAACTGTATCTAAGCCGGCTAAGCCTGTGTTAATGCCTCCTTATCTTTACTGCGTACCGCAATAAAGGAGCTTCAGGCATAATTTAAGATCAACCACACAGACACAGTTAGGTGTAATAGTGTGTCCTGACAAATAAATCATTGTATAAAGGCTCATTATAATCACATCGATTAGACCTGTTAGGGTACGTGCACACAGTGCGGATTTGTTGCGGTTTTGACGCTGCAGAATTTCTGCACCATTTCTGCACCTAATATGCAAATTAGGTTACTTGCGGTTTTTACATGCGTTTTGCTGCATGCATTTTTTGATGCGGTTTTGCCGCATGCGTTTTTCATGTCTTCATGTTGAAATTAGAGAATAGGTTTTTTTTAAACAAACTTTATTGATCATCATGTAGCGTTTCTGTGTGCGTTTCCGCTGTGGAAACGCACATAAAACGCACATAAAACACACATGTGGTTTTTAAGCATGCGGATCTGTACACATACAGACATACACATAGATAAAACAGACAAATATATATACACAGTCATATACACTGACATTCACATACATGCACTCACACAGACCCATTACTAATATTTTTAATATGGGGATTGGGGAAGCCTCACTCACCTGTCCCCGGTCCAGTGTCCTGTCCAGCAGCTCCTCAGGTATGGGGCAGTGCAGGGCCCCCGGCGTGTCACACACTTCATGGCCCTGGAACATCAGAGGGGCCCACTTGCTCTCGGGTCCGGGCCCCTCCCGCCCATCTGTGCAGGACCTCCGACGGTGTTTGATTGCCGGCACTCCCCTAGACATGGCCGCGCGCTGTGCGGTTGTGTCTGCTAGTAATGACGCGGCAGGGGCGACACACAAGCACAATTAAAGGTGCAGTGCCGTCGACCCTGCCGCGTCATTACTAGCAGACACAGCCGGACAGCGCGCGGCCATGTCTGGGGGGAGTGCCGGCAATCAAGCAGCGCCTGCGTCACTGAACAGGTGCCGAGGAAGCGGCCAGGGCCCCGACAGTGAGTGGGTGTGTGGGCCCGGCCCCGACAGTGAGTGGGCGGGTGGGTGTGTGGGCCCGGCCCCGACAGTGAGTGGGCGGGTGGGTGTGTGGGCCCGGCCCCGACAGTGAGTGGGCGGGTGGGTGTGTGGGCCCGGCCCCGACAGTGAGTGGGCGGGTGGGTGAGTGGGCCCGGCCCCGACAGTGAGTGGGCGGGTGGGTGTGTGGGCCCGGCCCCGACAGTGAGTGGGCGGGTGGGTGTGTGGGCCCGGGCCCCGACAGTGAGTGGGCGGCTGGGCCCCTCTAATTTTCCAGGGCCCCGGCACTTGCCCGGGTACGCCGGGTGCTGACGCCGGCCCTGGTGCAAAGCTCAGAAGGGAAGAAGCACCATATTACAGTTCAGATTTTGTTGGACTAGTTTGTGGGTGCCATGTCACATTGGTAGAGCCCCTAACGTGCCAGATCAGCTGAGCCCCCCCATAAGTGACCTAATTTTACAAACTACACCTCTCAATGAATTCATCTAGGGGTGTAGTGATCATATTGACACCACAGGTGTGTCACATAATTTTATACCACCGGGCAGTGAAGAAAAAATAATTACAGTTTTACCACTAAAATTTTGTTTTAGCCCCAGATTTTACATTTTCACACTGGAAAATGGGTAAAAATGACACCAAAATTTGTCCCACAATTTCTGCAGAATGTAGAAATACCCCATATATGGCTGTACAGTACTGCTTAGCCATACGGCCATACGGTAAGACTCGGGAGGGACGGATCACATTTTGCCTCCTGGGAGCAGATTTTCCTAGAATAGTTTGCGGATTCCATATACAGAGACCCTATAAGAGCAGAATCCCCCTCAAGTGACCCCATTTTGGAAATTATACCCCTTTGTGAATTTATCTACAGTTGTAGTGACGATTTTGACTCCATGTGTGTTTTCCAGAAACAAGCATAGTGGATGTTGCTAAGTGAAGATTGCAAACTGCTGTTGTAGTGACCAGTACACTGTAGTGAACAGTACGTTGTAGTGACCAGTACATTATGCCCAGCTCGTTCTTCTGAAGACATGCACCCATTAATTAGGCAGTCTCTCATTGCTACAGGAATGCCAAACATGTGGACGCTAACTGCGGTTTAGACACATCCTGGAGCTCAGAAGGAGGGGGACATTTGGATTTGAGAGCGCTGGATTTCTTTTGGAGGGCGAGGAGCCATTTTGTTTTTCCAGAGCCTTTGTGCTACCAATATTGTGGAAGCCCCTATATTATTGTTAACAGATGACGGACCTGAGTGGGAGCTTTTTTGTAAATGGAACTGAAGCTTTTATTGGGAACATTTTACATAACATTTTGGATCACGTTTTTCGTGCGCTCCACTATAATGAGGCAGCAGAGTTCGTCTGGACTCCGTCTGGCCTCTGTTCAGCGTCGTCTTTCTTTTCAGAAGTGTATAGAACTCTGGCTGACGGCACTTTTATGCATGCCTAATAAAAAGACGGACACCGTGGGATCACAGGTCCTATGGCGTCCACAGTGCCTCCATCTGTCTCATTACAGGGAATCTTCCGCCGGGGGTTCCGTCTCAATCACATATTTCAGAGATTTACACAGAAACCCCGGTGTAAACGCTCAGCACAGTCCACCGGATAAATGTATGCTGAGCAATCTTTGGGAGGCAGAATGAATAAATCAACAGCATGTGAAGAATAGGTTTTATATAATTTTTATGCCTTTCCTCGTGCGGTATAAGTGATTAGACGACTTTATTCTTCGGGTTGGTGCGATTACAGGGATAACAGATTTATATGAGGTTTTTATGATTGACAGCTGTCACACACTAAAAGACGCTTTTTATTGTAAAAACAAGTTTTTGCATCGCCATATTTAGCGAGCTATAATTTTTCTATATTTTGGCCAACAGAGTCATGTAAGGGCTTGTTTTTTGTGGGATGAGTTGACGTATTCATTGGTACAATTTCGAGCACGTGACATTTTTTGATCGCTTTCTATTCCATTTTTTTGGAGGCTGCATGAACAAAATCCAGCAATTCAGGAATTGTTTTTTTGGGGATTTTTTATGCCGTTCCGCGTGTGGTAAAATTGATAAGGCAGATTTATTCTTCGGGTCAGTACGATTACAGCGATACCACATTTATATCTCTTTTTATGTTTTGGCGCTTTTAAACAATTAAAACTATTTTATAGAAAAAAATTATTATTTTGGCATCGCTTTAATCTGAGAGCTGTAACTTTTTTATTTTCTACTGATGGAGCTATATGGCGGCTTGTATTTTGCAGGATAAGATGATGTTTTCAGTGGTACAATATTTTTTTACAGGCGTCTTTTTGATCACGTTTTATTCCACTTTTTGTTCGGAAGTATGATGAAAAAGAACAATTTTTTGCCGTGTTTTATACCTTTTTTTATGGTGTTCATTGAAGGGGTTAACTAGTGGGAAAGTTTTATAGGTCGGGTCGTTACGGACGCGATACCAAATATGTGTACGTTTATTGTTTTTTTTACACAGATAAATATATTTATTGGATTAATATTTTTTCTTTTCTTTCTTTATTTTGTGATTTTTAAAAAAAATATTTTTAGAATTTTTATTAAATGTTTTATTACTTTTTTTACATTGTCCCAGGGTGGGACATCAACTTCAAACTGTCAGATCGCTGATCTGATGCTCTGCAATGCATCTGCACTGCAGAGCATCAGAGCAGCGTCTGACAGGAAGGAAAGAGGCGTCTCAGCTCCTGCTCTCTGAGCAGGTGCTGACAGGCCACCTTCCTGCAGGACCCTGAAAGACCCCGCGGCCATCTTGGGACCGGGGGTCACCAAAGAGACCATCAACATAACGCGATCACATCGCGTTGTGTTGATGGGATCACAGAGGGAGCCCACTCCCTCTGCGATGCCCTGCGATGTCGTTGTAACTACTGACAATGGCATTACAGGGGTTAAATGCCCGCGATCGGCTGACACCCGCATGTGATCGCGGCGGCGCTCCCGCAGAGCAGTACATGTACGACATATGTGGGGAAGGGGTTAATTATAAGTGACATTGGCTAGGGATTTATTCTATTTATAATTTGATTCACTGTCTGACCCTATCAGAAATCTAGTGGATCATAGTTTATAGGATTATAATTCATATTAACCGTGATTCAATATACATCCTCAATGTACGGATTATTAGGTTTTTAACACTATTAAATAAAGATTTATTAATTTTACTCACACCCTTTTCCCCCCTTTTCCCTTTCCCTATTGCTACTTGTAATTTTGGTGGTATCCACCTTGTAAGTACTGTCTGATGAGATCAGACAATACTTTTGCCAGATTATAGGCTCCCATTAAATCCAACTTGGAGAAAACCTTAGCTACCTCAACCTGGCTGAACAAATCAGGAATCAGAGGAAGACAGTATGGATCGCGGATAGTAATTTGATTTAATTCCCAGAAATCTAAACAGGGATGTTGGCCATCATCTTTTTTTTTTTTCACAAAGAAGACCCTGCCGCCATGGGCGAAGATGAGGGTCTGATATGTCCCTTCTCCAGACTTTCCGCAATGAAATACTTCATGGCTTGTCTCTCAGGGGCACAAAGGTTATACAGTCTGGACTTCGGTAGTTTAGCTCCGGGGGTCAGGTTAATAGAGGACAGTCATAAGCTCGATGAGGAGGCAAAACCTGACACCAGCTCACAGAAAAAACATCTTCAAAAACAGACCAAAAAGCAGGTAATATTTCCGTAGAGACAGTAGCAAGGGAGATATCTAAACAGTTTTCATGGCAGTAATCTCCCCATTCAATAATCTCGCCGGTTTGTCAATCCACCAATAGATTATGTTTAACAACCCAAGGTATACCCAAAACAATCCGTGTGGGAAGATTGTCCAGGACATAGCAAGGAATTATTTCACAATGAACTGACCCCACCCTCAGTTTTACATTATATATAATCTGAGTAAATGCTTTCTGTGCAAGTGGCGCTGAGTCGATGTCAAAACTGGAAATAGGTTTATCTAAAATACAGCAAGCAAGACCATGAATCTTCACAAACTCAGCATCAGCCATGCTGACTCCAGCTCCACTGTCAAGAAGCAGAGACATTTTCTCGGTTTTGCTCTCTAGTACCACCTCTGCTGTCAGGACAAACTGGAAACTGCAGTTTGGTCACAAATGCACCCCTTGTTTATCCAACTCCAGACTAGCAAGAGTTAATAGAGTCTCCTTTTGTTTAGAAATTGAAGGAGAGGTCCCAACAAAATGTCCTTTTTTCCCACAAAAAAAAGACACCTTTTTTCTTGTGAATCTCCAGAGAGATGTATGATGCAGAGACACCCCCTAACTGCATGGTTCCTCCACCTCCCCCAGTACTAGTTCACCTCCAGACCGCTCCCCCGGCAGAGGTACACAACTCCGACAAGAAGGCCCCAGAGAAGGCCGGTCTCACCCGTCTATCCCAAAGGCGTGTATCAAGACGTATGGCCAATGACATGTTTGCCTCCAACGACTGAGAGGTTTCATATACTGCCAAGGCATCTTTCAACCTTTCAGTAAGCCCCTCACAAAATTGACTTCTAAGGGCTGAGTCATTCCATTTGGAATCCATTGCCCATCTACGGAATTCCGAACTGTACGTTTCCACTGACCAATTCCCCTGCTCAAGGCGATGTAGCTTAGACTCAGCCAAGGCGACTCGGTCAGGGTCATTATAGATGAGCCCCGAAAAAACCCTCCACAGACTGGAGGCAAACCGAGTCCTGCAGTAAAGAAAACACCTACGACTGAGGATCTTCCAGCAGTAGAGAGATCACAATTCCAACTCGTTGCTCCTCATTTATGGAGGAGTAAGGACGAAGTTTAAAATACAGTTTGCATGCCTCCTTGAATACAAAAAACTTGTTCCTACCTCCAGAAAACCTGTCCGGGAGGGCAACTTTGGGTTCAGTTTGGACAGGCCTACCTAAAGAGACCCCCACATCGGCGACCTGTAGCCGCTGGTGCTGCTGCTGTACCTCACCGTGGAGGTCATTCACCTCCAGGGACAACTTGTGCAGCCGCACGGTAAGCTCTGCAACTGAACTCATACCAAGGGAGAAAGGGAAAAAAAGTACATGCCTAAAAACAACAAAGTGTCAGTTTTCTTTTTTTTTCCTTTCAAAATGTGCTTGGCTGGTGATAATGTCACACCAAGTGTGGGAAAGACATAGTGCAACACAAAGGGAAGAGGGAAAGGGAGCCCAGACTCTAGGTAAAGGGGGGAAGTGGAGACCTCCTATCTGCAGCATCATATCTATCTAGTGTCACCCTGTCTCCCTTAATGTCCCTGTATTGGCTCTGCACCAATCGCCGTACGCGTGCCTCGCCCTGTCTTTCCCTGGCGTATGGCTATGGCTAGGGAAGGAAGGAGATGAGCACTAGTCGGTCTCCACTAAACACTATATACAATAAGGGTACACAAACAGGGGGAAATTGCTTAGCTTTAGACGACTCCAGACAAATGCGCATGCGTCCTCAAGCTACAGAGAGGACTAAGTACTACTCTTGCTAAACCTTCACAAGTAGTAATGAATATCATCGGCAACTCCCTCTGAAGCACAGCAGGTATTTATACAGACAGGCAGGGTGTTAATTAGACGGAGGTAGCCGCTGGGTCCTAGAGACAGCCTCTAAGAAGATGTCTGTAATGCCAAACGTAGAGATCTCCTGCAACCAACTGCAGGGCGACTGTCTGTCACTCTGACACACCCGTGACAGCTAATGTCTTAGATAAACTATACCTGACCAATACAACTTTCCAGGCGGTTACATTTGCAATTGTGTATTTTTCAGTAACTCATATGAACTTTTTTGTTCAGAGTAGTCACTTTTTTTTTCAGACATAAAAATCTTTTTTTATCCCAAATAGTTTCAGCAAATTAACCTTTTTTCCAAAAATGGTTTTATGATTTCACATATGTATTGCATTGCTGACGTAACACCTTCCATTGTTCATGCTTCTGTGATAGAAGCAAAGGTGAACTTTGGGATTCTGGAAAGCACAGCAAAAAAAAACATCCAGCAAAACTGTAACGTGTGAACATAGCCTTACGTCAAAGTACATAGTCTTTCATATTTTCAAGGAAATTTAAAATATACTGCATTTTAGGGCCTTTGAAGTGACTTTGAAGGGCCTCTTTATTGTAACATCCTAAAAGTTACCCCAGTTCAATGAATGGAGGCTTCAAAGTATTCAAATTTGCTAATCCTTAAGGTGCTTTACATTAATTAATGCAAAATGGAATCAAAAAATGAAAAATTCCATTAAGTCAAATTCCATTCAGATAGAATGTTACTTCAGACCCAAATTTTAGCCTGCACAATGTACTATGCAATTTCTCCTGAACGCAGCATTACCCCATATAGAGCATATATTTACATCTCATTAAGGGTATACAATTAAGTTTAAAAATTGCACATTTTTCTAAATTTTCAGAAAATTTGGAATACTTTAATAAATAACGACTAAACAACTGATCCAGTACGAACAGGTACAATGTTTTACAAAAACAAAATCACAATCTCAGAATCACTGACAGAAGCATTTTAAAGTTATTACCACAGAAAGTGACGTATCAGACTTGAAAAATGGGGCTGTCAGGAAGGTTAATGCTGATTACAAGACAGGGTTAAGAAACATGGAATGATAATGTACAGTACATACCTATTGGTGAAGGGTCCTCTTCCTCTTCCTCTGTAAAGTAATGAAACACTTATTAGTCAGGGTGAAAAAAAAATATACCGTATTTTTCGGATTATGAGACACACTTTTTTCCTCCAAAATTTTGGAGAAAAGTGGCGGGTGCGTCTTATAGTCCAAACTGTGTCCCATACTATATAACTATGGCTGTGGGTGGTGGGGGATGTGGGGGCAAAGGCAGCAGGGCACAGGAGGCAGCAGCTGCCTGCTGCAGCCTCCACTGTGCCCGCTGCTACAGAAAATGAATATTCAATTTCCTTAATAGCGCATACACTCTACCGGCTCCTGCTGTGCTCGGTCTGTGTGCCCGATATTAAAGTCCATGAATATTCACTACAATCCACTCCCATGGGTTGTAGTGAATATTCATGGTCTTTAATAGCGGCACACTGAAAGCCAGCCGCAACAGGAGCCGCGCTGCAGGTACAGTGTGTGCGCTATTAAGGAGAGTGAATGGTCACTGCTCCCCACGCACAGAATCCCAGCGCGGGGAGCAGTGACTATTCTGGCACAGCATATCACTGTTTGAGGGCACATGGAAGAGACGCCATGTGCGGCTCACACAGTGAGTGTCGGAAAAAGAGCGAGATGAAGCACTGAAGGAAAGAGGAGGTGAGTGTGATTGTTTATTTTTGTGTGTGCAGCGTGATGGGGATCAGGGGGTGCCAAGCATACCAGGATGGAGTGGTGCCAAGCATACCAGGATGGGGATCAGGGAGTGCTTTTCATACCAGGATGGGGATCAGGGGGTGCCATGCATAACAGGATGGGGATGAGGGGGTGCCATACATACCAGAATGGGGATCATGGGTGCCATGCATACCAAGATGGTGATCAGGGGTGGCATGCATACCAGGAAGAGGGATAAGGGGTGTCATACATACCAGGAAAAGGGATGAAGGGTGCCATACATACCAGGATGAGGGATGCCATGTAACCAGAAAGAGGGATGAAGGGTGCCTTGCATACTAAGATGAGGGGGGCCATGCATACCAGGATGAGGGGTGCCATGCATACCAGGATGAGGGGTGCATGCATACTTGGATGAAGGGTGCCATGCATATCAGGATGAGGGGTGCCTATCATACCAGAATGGGGATCAAGGGGTTCCATGCATACCAGGATGGGTGATTGGGGTGCCATGCATACCGGGATGGGGGATTGGGGTGCAATGCATACCAGGATGGGGATGAGGGGTGCCATGTATATCAGGATGGGGGTGAGGTATGCCATGCATATCAGGATGGGGGTGAGGGATGACATGCATATCAGGATGGGGATGTGGGCCATGTATAACAGGAAGGAGAGGGCCATGTATACCAGGGTGGGGGATATTAACAGAATTGGGGAACATTACCCCTATAATAGTGCCGACAGCAGAACCCCTCCCCCTTAACAGTGCATCATGACCACATTTTTTGCTTAAATTTTTTTTCTATTTTTCCTCCTCTAAAACCTAGGTGAGTCTTATGTTCCGATGCGTCTTAGGCTAAGTGCCCACGATGCAGAAATGCTCCGGATTTTATCTGCATCTCCTTGCCAGGAAAAACGCATGTGGATTTTACATGCGTTTTTCCTGCCAGGTAGAAGCGTTTGTGAAGCGTTTTTGCATGCGTTTCCACATGCGGGTCGTAAAGCGCTTTACCAAGAGATTTTAGCATCACTTGGAAAAGTGCTTGAAAACTTGATCACACTATATAAATCCATGCAACCGGCATGGATTTATATAGTGTGACCAAGTTACGATGCTCCAAATGCAACATCAATAGTAAAAAAAAAGAATAAAATGGTACACTCACCTTCCGATGGCCCCCGATCTCTTTCTCCGGTGTCTTCGACGGCTCGTGGTGGTGTCGTCAGCGGTCGCATGACCTGTCACATGAGTAAATGACGTCATGGAAGGTCCTTTTACACCACCGCAAGCCGCCGAAGACACCGGACACCGTAAAGGAGACCGGGGGCCATCAGAAGGTGAGTATAATGTTCTTTTTTATTTTAATTCTTTTTTAACTACAGGTGCTATGGTACCCGGGTCTGAAGGAGAGTCTCCTCTTCTCCAGACCTGGGTACCATCCGCGCATTGAATCGCTCAATATCCGCATGTGTACATGTAGTCATGCGGATATTATGCGATTCAATGCAAGTCAATGGCGGCAATTACGCCACGTTTCCGCAAAATTAATGGATATGCTGTGGATTTTTCCGCAATAATAAGCCGCAGCGGAAATTTCCGCAGCATGTGCACAGCACATGCGGATTATCATTGGGGACCATTGCAGACCTTCTACCAAGCGTTTTTTAAGGGTTTCCGCGGCGGAATTGCTGCTGCAGAAAAGCTTAAAAAACGCATAGTGGGCACACAGCCTTATAGTCCGAAAAATAAGGTATATATACTATGTATGCATATTATATATATATATATATATATATATATATATATATATATATATATATATATATATATATATATATAGTGTATATACATATATATTTCATGCTCACCATAAATGAGTAGACACCATTTGAAAAGTCACAATTTCAAACATTTTGACAAGACTAAGCGTCACAGAACATTTTTGTAGGGATACTTTGTTCACATTGGTATGTGAATCTATCTGTAATGTGGAGCTGGCGCTGAGTCACTTTTTTAATAGCACTTTATTTGTCCATGTGTTATATACAGTATGTCATTTGGAATTTTTAATCCTGAATCATTAAAAGGTATTTTTTAAGTTTACAGAGTCTAATTTCTTGTAAAATACGAACATTTTTTTTATACCCAAAACAAAAAAGTAAGGTTAATATTATAACTTTCATGACAAAATCTTCAGTTGTACTCAAATTAGTTGATGCAAACATGAATACACCCCACATAAAAAAACACTACATCTAGTATTTTGCCTGACTTTCATGATTTCTAAAGACAGAAAGTCATCTAGGAGTTGAATAAACAACTTAGCGACAAAAAAAATGACCTTTTTAGAGCCTGGATGCTGCATGCAGCGTGATGCTCAACTTATCTCTTCAGAATTCCCCATAGGTGTTTCATTTGGGTTCAGATTAGAAGACATATTTGCACACAAGTGGAGAGAAAGAACCACATCGAATGACCAGCACACCTCCTAATCATATGATAAATATACAAAATCTTTATTCCAAGAAATATAAAGACATACTATACGCTTAAAAGCATTTAAAAAAACAAACATATATACACAGAAGAATCTTGCCCCTATAATAATCAAGGATATAGATTCAATCTCAAGGTAACGCAATGTAGCTCCAATGCTCCATTAGATGTACCCAACAAGTAGTCAAAACAAAATATAAAAAGGTTTTGAAATGCTGTAGAGAGAAGACTCAAATAATGAACAATTAGAATAATTTCATATATATTAGCAAATCCTGAACAGCAAGAATAGTATCATATGTATTAAAAAATAACAGAGTCTAGAGATATGGACATACCTACACAGTAGTAATTATTTCCCACTATAAATGCAAATATTAGAGTATCACTATACACAGTCTTGTGGAACCTGGCATATCATATATACTAGAAGACATACTTGGTCACTGAATCATTTTCACTCTGTTCTTCAAAAGTGCAACATATGAACATATGTGTGTTTTGGATCATAGCCATGTTGGAAAAATGTATGTCTAGTAAGAACTTGTGGTAGCATCTACTTTTTCAATATAGACCAGTACAATATGAAGTCATGATGCCTACAATGAAATGAAGCTCCCCGACATTAACTGCACCCATGCAGCCCCACATAAGGACACTGCAGCCACCAACATGTTTCACTGTAGGCATCATGCATTTTTCTAAATTCATATTTCCTAATCCATAATGACTACAGTAAACATGGTGGCAGCAGTGTCCTTAAGTGGAGCTGTATGAGTACTGCTGGTGTTGGGGAGCTACATTTCATTGAAGCTATCATGAGTTCAAAGATGTACTGCCCTATATTGAAAGAAAAGATGCAACCAAAACTCTGTGCCCATGGTAGACATACAAGTTTCCAACATGACAATGATCCAAAACACACATGTTGCCTTTCTGAAGAAGAACAGGGTGAAAGAGATTCAGTGTGCAAGAATTAATCTGAACCCAATCAAAAAACCTATGGTAAATTCTGAAAAGCCTGTTATGATCTGCTACAGGGACTAAGGAAAGAAAGGAGATCTGTCCCTACAATAGAACTAAACTAGATCCCTACAATGTAAAGGGGAACCTGATCCTGCGATCAGACCCGCTAAAGTCCTCGGCTAGTCTGTACGAAGACCTATAGATGTGAGGGAGGGATCCCTACAAGAAGTAGGGACTGGGATAAGTTGGACACCTCCTAGCAGAAATAGTAGCAGTCAAAGACAAACACACAACAAAAAGCATAGAGGTCAGAAGACCTAGCAAAACTAACAGAGAACGGCAACAGAGCACCAAGCTAGCTCAAGAGTAGTAAATACAATGAAGTCCAGCAAGGCCAGGAGGGCGGAGCCGGATTAAATAGGCAAAAATGGTCATGTGACCAGCAAACTAAAAAAAAACTAACAGGAGAGTTCTAACAGTACCCCCTCTTCTAAGAGGATCCTCCGGATCCCCTAGGCCCAGGCTTACCAGGAAACCTCCTGTGAAACGCTCTGACAAGTCTGGAAGCAGAAACATCATCTGCCCTCACCCATGAGTAATCCTCAGGTCCGAAACCCTTCCAAGCGACGAGATAGTGCAAACTCCCTCTATACCGTCTAGAATTTAGGATGCGGGAAATTTCATATTCCCCGTCCTCCACCACCGTAGGAACAGTGGCAGAGGCGTCACCATCCGACACATCAGATTTTTTCAACAGAGAAACATGAAACACCGGGTTAATATTCCAGGACGTAGGAACCTCCAACCTAACAGCAGATTGGTTAACTATCTGAAGTACATTAAAGGGCCCTACGAACTTGGGACCCAATTTTTTAGAAGGAATCCTCAATCGCAGATTCTTAGAGGACAACCAAACCATGTCACCAACAGCAAACAAAACCTCTTGCCGTTTCCTATCAAAGTACCTCTTAGATTTTTTGTTAGCCTCCTGAAGATTACCACGCATATCCGTCCAAACTCTCTCCAAATCACCAGAAAAACTCTCCTCCTCAGGCACAGCCGAAACCAATTTGGAGAATGACCCAAAACACGGATGTCTCCCAGAACAACAAAAAAAAGGCGAACACCCAGCAGAAGAGGATGTATGGTTGTTAAGAGCAAATTCAGCAAGTGGCAGAAACTCAGACCACCCCTCTTGATTGTCTGCCACAAAACAACGCAAGAACTGCTCAACATCCTGGTTCTTCCTTTCTGTCTGGCCATTAGACTCAGGATGATATCCGGATGAAAACGACAAATGAACTCCCAACCTGTCACAAAAGGCACGCCAAAAATGAGCCACGAACTGAGGTCCCCTATCAGAAACAATGTCAGTAGGAACACCATGTAGTCTGACAATTTCCTTGACAAAGGCCTTAGCGAGTGTCTTAGCGCAAGGCAGTTTGATGAAGGGAACCAAGTGACACATCTTGCTAAAACGGTCCACGACCACCCAGATGACCGTGAAACCTTCAGAGGGGGGAAGGTCAGTAATAAAGTCCATAGCCAGATGTGTCCAAGGTGCACTAGGAACCTCCAGAGGGCAAAGCAACCCCGCAGCAGGAGCATGCGAAGACTTGGATCTAGCACACACAGTACATTGGCGCACCCACTTAATGACTTCTTTCTGCCATCCAGGCCACCAAAAACTGCGACCCACAAGTCTCTTGGTCTCAGAAATTCCTGGATGACCTGTCAACCGAGACTCATGACACTCAACAAACAAATCTCTCCTAAAGGTCCTAGGCACAAACAACCTCCCATGGGGAGTGTTAGATGGGGCATTCTCCTGAGCTTTAAGAATCTCATCCTCCAAAACGGAGTCCAAAGCACCAATCACAACACCTTCTTGTAATATGCTCTCCTCTTCCTCCTCAACACCGACCATGGGAGAAAAGCTGCGAGACAAAGCATCCGCTTTAACATTCTTGGTACCCGGGATGTAAGTAACGGAAAAATTAAACCGCGAGAAAAAAAGTGCCCACCTAGCCTGACGGGCATTCAAGCGCTTGGCAGCATCAAGATAGATCAGATTTTTATGATCAGTGAAAACCTGAATGGGAAATTCAGCACCTTCCAAGAGGTGACGCCAGTGTTCAAATGCGAGTTTAATCGCCAGCAATTCCCGATTACCAATATCGTAATTAAGTTCAGTCTCAGAAAATTTTTTTGAAAAAAAGGCACAGGGATGTACTCCATCCTTGTTTTCCTGAGACAACACCGCACCGACCCCCACCGAAGAAGCATCAACCTCAACCAAAAACGGCTTAGTCACATCAGGCTGCATAAGGATGGGAGCAGAGGTGAACCTCTCCTTTAGAAACACAAAAGCTTCAATGGCCTCAGAAGTCCACTGAACCGCATTAGCAACTTTCCTGGTGAGATCAGTCAGCGGTTTGACAATAATAGAAAAAACTTTTATGAATTTTCTGTAATAATTGGCGAAACCCAAAAACCTCTGTATCGATTTCAAACCAATAGGCCTAGGCCATTCCTGCACAGCTTGAACTTTAACCGGGTCCATCTCAAAACCTTCACTGGAGATAATGTAGCTCAAAAAACTAATTCTCTGTACAGCGAACTCACATTTCTCCAGCTTAGCAAAAAGCAAATTGTCCATTAATAACTGTAATACCTCACGTACGCTCCGCCAATGAGACTCCAGATCAGGCGAATAAATCAGAATGTCATCCAAATACACAACCACATTTTTGCCGATTAAAGGTCTAAGGATGTCATTAATAAGATTCTGAAAAAATGCTGGAGCATTGGTAAGACCAAAAGGCATCACCAGATTCTCAAAATGACCCACAGGAGTGTTAAAAGCAGTCTTCCATTCATCACCCTCCTTCATGCGCAACAAATTGTATGCCCCCCGGAGATCACTTTTAGAGAACCATTTGGCCCCCACTAACTGGTTAAATAAATCAGGAATCAATGGCAGTGGGTAAGGATTGTGTACAGTAATTTTATTAATCTCACGAAAGTCCAGACAAGGACGTAAACCGCCATCTTTTTTTTTTACAAAAAAAAATCCAACAGCCACAGGAGACTTGGAAGGCCTAATGTGACCGGCGGCCAAGCTTGTCTGTATGTATTCCTCCAAAGCCTTTCTCTCAGGAATAGTAAGATTAAATAAACGACTTTTAGGAAGAGTCGCTCCAGGGACAAATTCAATGGTACAATCATAGTCTCTATGGGGAGGCAAAATTTGTGACTCCTCCTCAGAAAAAACTCTCCAAAAATCCTGAATAGGTACAGGTAATTCCCCTTTTTCCACCGCAGCAATACGTCCGTTACAACACTTGTCATAACACTTAGGGCTCCAAGACTTAATTTCATTGGTAGACCAATCCAGTACAGGATTGTGCAATTTTAACCAGGGTAACCCCAATATTACTGGAGAAGGCAAATTATCCAATACCACCAAATCCAAATTCTCTTGATGAATACCATTAATAGTGAGGGGAAAATCACAGACCTAATGAGTAACACTCTTCAAGGGAGAGCCATCGACAGAAACGACAGCAATAGGGGATGACAAAGTTTTAGGTTCTAATCTAAGTTTTTCCAAGAATCCCCCATCAATCACATTCAGAGTAGAACCACAATCCACAAATACCCGAAATTCAATTAATTCATCCTGAGCAGCAGTAGTGGCAGATAGGAATACTCCCTTAGAATTTAAACAGGCAATACGTGCATGACTGACCATTTTTTTTTTCTTTCTTCATACGAAGCACACAGTTCTTAATAAAATGACCAGAATTTCCGCAATAGAAGCACAAGCCTTCAGAAAGCCTGCGGTCTTTTTCCTGAGAGCGGGGTGCCATCGCCCCAATCTCCATCGGCTCTCCATTGTCAGCACAGACCCTCTCAGGACTCGGAGCTGACATAGCAGAGGATTTGCTCTCATTAACCCTTGCATGCAGTCTCCTGTCCACCCGTATAGCTAATTGCATTGCCTCCTGCAAGTTTTCAGGTGTGGGATAAGCAATCAGTAAATCCTTAACCCTTTCACCTAGCCATGCAAGAAACAAGCTTTTCAAAGCTGAATCGTTCCACCCCACCTGGACAGACCACCGACGGAAGTGAGAACAATATTTTTCCACATTACCTCATCCCTGCCTCAAACGTCTCAATTCAGACTCAGCAGATGAGACACGATCAGGATCATCGTACAACAAACCCAAAGCAGAAAAAAAGCTATCCACTGATCTAAAGCACGGATCACTAGGTTGGAGAGAGAAGGCCCATCCCTGAGGATCTTTGCGCAAAAGTGACATTATGAACCCTATGCGCTGTGATTCATCACCAGAGGATCCGGGTCTCAAACGAAAATACAATAAACAAGCATTTTTAAAAGAAAAAAAATCTTGTTGTTCGCCAAAAAATAAATCAGGCAGACATACCTTTGGTTCCACAAAATGTGCTCCAGAACAGCTACTCACGTGTTGTTGGAGCTTGGCCACCTCCAGAGAGAGTCCCTGCAAGCATTGAGCCAAATCTTGAACCGAGACCATGATGGAAAACTGGAGGTCTTTCCTTAGAGAAATTTTTTTTTTTTTTCTTTTAGGGCTGGACTTACTGTTATGATCTGCTACAGGGACTAAGGAAAGACAGGAGATCTGTCCCTACAACAGAACTAAACTAGACCCCTACGATGTAAGGGGAACCTGATCCTGCGATCAGACCCGCTAAAGTCCTCGGCTAGTCTGTACGAAGACCTATAGATGTGAGGGAGGGATCCCTACAAGAACTAGGGACTGGGATAAGTTGGACACCTCCTAGCAGAAATAGTAGCAGTCAAAGACAAACACACAACAAAAAGCATAGAGGTCAGAAGACCTAGCAAAACTAACAGAGAATGGCAACAGAGCACTAAGCTAGCTCAAGAGTAGTAAATACAATGAAGTCCAGCAAGGCCAGGAGGGCGGAGCCGGATTAAATAGGCAAAAATGGTCATGTGACCAGCAAACTAAAAAAAACCTAACAGGAGAGTTCTAACAAAGCCAAGTTAAAGGGGATATCCCACAAATAATAGTTCATTTTAATCAATAATTAATTTAATTAATAATTTCCACAACTGGATGTTTTAAAAAAAAAAAAAATGTTCCTGTGCTGAGATTATAAATATGCACCTGCTGTGTTCTGAGTAATGGCTTTGTCTGATCTTACAGGAACACTGTCTGATCCAGATGTGTAGTTAGGTTTTCTGGCACCAGGGGCAAAAATTCAGTTTGATGCCTCCCACCAAGCACATATTTGATTTGCAAACTTAGTCTCGTGCCAACAAGCTGCTCTCCCTAATTCTCTCAATGTTCAGGTAAAAACTTAGAGAAGCAGGAAGAGAAGCTAGTTGTCATGTGACTATAAGTGCTGAGCGAGCATGCTCGCCACTATTTGGTACTCACCTAAGCCTCACAGTGCTCGAGAAGTTCGGTGCTCGACGAGTATTTTTGGAATCCTCGGGCGGGAGCGCAGATCCCCGTCCCGCACTTTTGGCGCTGTTTAGACAGCCAATTAACTTGCATGGATTGCTTGCCAGTCACTGTAATGCAGTAGCCATGTTGATTGTGGCATTGCAGTGATTGGCTAGCCGCACAGCGTCATCGGGTCGATTTAAGATCTGAGACCGTATGCTCACCACAGTAGTTTATGGGAGGAAAAGACACTACATAGTAGACGAGCACACCTCCAGTATAGAAAAGTATGAAAAAAAGTTTATTGAACAAGACATGATAAAAACATTTAAAAAAAAGGCCGTATGCTCACCACAGTCTACTCTGGACACAGGCAGAGTAGGGAGAGGTGCTGCTTAGCGACAAAGAGAATTGGTGCTTGTTTCTGTGTGAGGTATTTCACAGCATTACAAATCTACACTAACAGTCCTTTTAACCCCTTAATAACATCTGACGTACTAATACGCGTCTGTGCCCTGGGACTTAAGAGCCAGACCCGTATTAGTACGTCATCGCGATCGCGCGCGCACACAGGCTGTGCGGGCGCGATCGCCGCCGGGTGTCAGCTGATTGTCACAGCTGACACCCGGTACTATGTGCAGGGAGCGGTCCTGCACCGTTCCCAGCACATTAACCCCCGCGATGCTGCGATCGAAGTCGATCGCGGCATTGCGGGGGCAAGGGGAGGTGATCGGCGATACTCACCTCCTCTTCCGGCTTCCAGCTCAGTCTGCAAAGGCTTCCCGGGTGTTGCCATGACGACCCGATGTCGTCATGACAACATCCGGGTCACCAGAGAGCAGGAAGATTGCTTGGACATGCGCAGTGCATCTCCAAGCAATCTTCACACTGTGCACTTCTGACAGCCTTCATGGCATAGGGATGGTGCTCCATTCCTGTGCCATGCAGGCGATCAGAAAAAAAAAAGTGAAAGTCCCAGAGTGGGACAAAGTAATAAAGTGTATAAACTGTGTGAAAGTGGAAAAAAAAAAAAAAAAATGTGCAAAAATATTATAAAAAAATAAAAAAAATAATACACCAAAAATAAAAATATAATGTACCCATCAATAAATATTATTATAAAAAAAATAAAAAAAAAACAATAAAAGTACACATATTTGGTATCACCGCGTCCGGAACAACCTGACCTATAAAACTGTCCCACTAGTTAACCCCTTCAGTGAACACGGTAAAAAAAAAAAAAAAAAAAACGAAGCAAAAAACAATGCTTTATCACCATACCGCCAAACAAAAAGTGGAATAACACGCGATCAAAAAGACGCATATAAATAAAAATGATACCGCTGAAAACGTCATCTCGTCCCGCAAAAAACAAGCCGCCATACAGCTCCATCAGCCGAAAAATAAAAAAGTTATAGCTCTCAGAATAAAGCGATACAAAAAAATATTTTTTTCTATAAAATAGCTTTTATTGTGTATAAGCGCCAAAACATAGAAAAATGATACAAATGTGGTACCGCTGTAAACGTACTGACCCGAAGAATAAAGCTACCTCATTAATTTTACTACACGCGGAACAGAATAAAAAAAAAAAAAAAAAAAAAACAATTCCTGAATTGTTGGTTTTTGTTTATTCTGCCTCCCAAAAATCGGAATAGAAAGCGATCAAAAAATGTCACGTGCCTGAAAATGGCACCAATAACAACGTCAAGTCATCCCGCAAAAAACGAGCCGTCACATGACTGTCTGCCAAAATCTGGAAAATTATAGCTCTCAAAATATGGCGATGCAAAAACTAGATTTTACAAAAAATGCGTCTTTTAGTGTGTGACAGCTGTCAGTCATAAAAACCCCATATGATTCTGGCATTGCTGTAATCACACCGACCCGAAGAATAAAGTCGTCTAATCACTTATACCGCACAAGGAACGGCGTCAAAAATAAACTCTTGGGTTAGGATTGGGCTAGGGTTAGGGCTGGGTTTGGGGCTAGGGTTGTGCTGGGGCTAGGGTTGTGCTGGGGCTAGGGTTGTGCTGGGGCTAGGGTTGTGCTGGGGTTAGGGCTGGGGTTGGGGTTAGGGTTGGGGTTGGGGTTAGGGTTGTGATGGGGTTGGGATTTTTTTCAAAAGTAAGAAAAAAAGATGACGATATGGCGACTAGTGTTGAGCGCAAGTGCTCGCTACTTGAGTTTGCATCGGGTGCTCTGGTATGCATTGAGTATTGTGGGTATTTGAGTGACATGCTCGAGTCTCTGCCCTATATGCTTCGCAGCCAAAAAAACTTTACGGGGATTGCCTGCCATGCACGAGCGATCCCCGCATGTTTTTTTTTGGGTGTCTAATAACCGTGAAACATGCGGAGCAGGGACTCGAGCATGTCACTCGAGCACACGCTGTACATGGTGCATACCTGAGCACCCGATGCAAACTCAAGTAGCGAGCACTTGCGCTCAAGACTAATGACAACTTATTCAATATGATGACCTAATGTAAACAAATTCTGTGTCGTACCTCTGGGTTCAAAATGTTCACTATACACCTTAATAAAATCCTTGAGGGGTATAGTTTCCAAAATGGGGTCACTTGTGGGGGAGCTCCACTGTTTAGGCACATCACGGGTTCGCCAAACGCGACATGGTGTCCACTAACAAATTGAATGGAAAATCGGCTCAAATTGTTAGCGCACGCCATGTTGCGTTTGGAGAGCCCCTGTGTGCCCAAACATTGGAGCTCCCCCACAAGTGACCCCATTTTGGAAACTAGACCGCCCCAATGCACCTATCTAGATGCATAGTGAGCACTTGGAACCCCCAGGTGCTTCACAAGTTGATTCATAAAAATGAAAAAGTGTTTTTTTTTTCACTTTTTCATTTTTACGAATCAATTTGTAAAGCACCTGGGGGTTCCAAGTGCTCACTATGCATCTAGAAAGGTGCCTTGGGGGGTCTAGTTTCCAAAATGGGGTCACTTGTGGGGGAGCTCCAAAGTTTGGGCACAGAGGGGCTCTCCAAACGCAACATGGTGTCCGCTAACAATTTGAGCCTATTTTCCATTCAATTTGTTAGCGGATACCATGTTGCATTTGGAGAGTCCCTGTGTGCCCAAACATTGGAGCTCCCCCACAAGTGACCCCATTTTGGAAACTAGACCCCCCAAGGCACCTAGCTAGATGCACAGTGAGCACTTGGAACCCCCAGGCGCTTCACAAATTGATTCATAAAAATGAAAAAGTGTTTTTTTTTTTCATTTTTACAAATCAATTTGTGAAGCACCTGGGGGTTCCAAGTGCTCACTATGCATCTAGATAGGTGCCTTGGGGGTCTAGTTTCTAAAATGGGGTCACTTGTGGGGGAGCTCCAAAGTTTGGGCACACAAGGGCTGTCCAAACACAACATGGTGTCCGCTAATTATTCAAGCAAATTTTACAATCAAAAAGTCAAATGGCGCTCCTTCCCTTCCGAGCCCTGCCGTGCGCCCAAACAGTGTTTTTTCCCCACATATTGGGTATCTGTGTGCCCAGGGGAAATTGCACAACAAATTTTGGGGTCAATTTTTTCTTGTTATCCCTTGTGAAAATAAAAAAAATTGGGTCTAAAGTAACATTTTTGTGAAATAAGTGAAATGTTCATTTTTTTCTTCCACATTCAAAAAATTCCTGTGAAGCACCTGAAGGGTTAATAAAGTTCTTGAATGTGGTTTTGAGCACCTTGAGGGGTGCAGTTTTTAGAATGGTGTCACTTTTGGGTATTTTCTGTCATAAAGACCTCTCAAAGTGACTTCAAATGTGACGTGGTCCCTAAAAAAATGGTTTTGTAAATTTTGTTGGAAAAATGAGAAATCGCTGCTCAACTTTTAACCCTTATAGCTCCCTAACAAAAAAAAATTTTGGTTCCAAAATTGTGCTGATGTAAAGTAGGCATGTGGGAAATGTTATTTATTAACTCTTTTGTGTGACATATCTCTCTGATTTCAGGGCTTAAAAATTCAAATTTTGAAAATTGCAAAATTTTCAAAATTTTCGCCAAATTTCCGTTTTTTTCACAAATAAACGCAAGTGATATCGAAGAAATTTTTCCACAATCATGAAGTACAATATGTCACGAAAAAATAATCTCAGAATCAGGGGGATCCGTTGAAGCGTTCCAGAGTAATTACCTCATAAAGTGACAGTGGTCAGAATTGTAAAAATTGGCCTGGTCATTAACGTGCAAACCACCCTCGGGGCTTAAGGGGTTTAGGAGTAGGTCTCCTATACTGCTATTGCATATATGTTATATTACCCCCAGCGGCCTTCAATGACAAAACGCCAGCAGCCAGGACCTCCATGGTGTAGAGACAGTTCATGCCACGTGTCCAGCGTGCATACCACAATAGTTGTAAAGGCACAGAGGAATCACAGAGGACGCTGGTACGGTGGCAAGGGTAGTCCTTCAGCATCTTCCAAAACTTTTCCCTCCTTGACAGAGTAACTTGAGCGTCAGGGCCTGGGCACTCTAAGGGTTTGAGAAAACTGTCCCAGACCTTTGACAGCATTCCCCTGCCCCTGCTGCATCTTTCTTTCATCCTTCGCCTGTACTCCTTGGTTGTCCAAGAAGCTGTGACCTCTGCCACCAGCGTTGTCAGATGGGAATTTTTATAATAATTCTTCAACAAGGTCAATCTGGTACTACAACATACAACATAGGATTGGGTCTCCTTTACTGTTATTGCATATGCAGCAAGTTTAAGGGCTGCCAAAAATTATGACGCACTCCAATACCAATTTGAAGAGACGTAGCGGAGGGCCTCAGTTTACATGTATTTTGTATTATTAAGGAGTGCGTCTCCTATCCTGTTATTCCATATGCAGAAAGTTCAAGAGCAGCCAAAAAGTAGGACGCACTCCAATACCAATTTGAAGAGACATAGTGGAGGGTCTCAGTTAAAAATGTAATTTCTATTATTAAGGAGTGGGTCTCCCAGACTGGTAATGGCCATGCACTAAGTGCATGGTCTGAAAAACATTGACCCCTGGGGGGTGCACATATACAATATGTAAAGTTAGAGGTATGCCTCTAAAAATAGTTCCCACAGGCATCATAAACACCCTTAAAAAAATGATGCGGGTGTGGCATAATGGTCACCCTGGTGATATGGTGGTGGAAGATGAGGAGAAGGAAGCGAGCGACCTAAAATAGAAGAAATCCTGAAGCGTATACCCATGTTTGGGTGTGAAGGGTTGCATTGGAATAGACCCCCAAAAAATAAACACTGGATTTAACTTTATGTTCCACTGCTATTATCCGTTGGTGTTGAGAAGTCTGGCACAATCCAGCCCTTGCTAATTTTGATAAGACTCAGCCGGTCAGCATTTTCAATATACTGCCCCCGGCGGCACTAAAAACCCTCTCTGACAAAACGCTAGCGGCAGGGCTGGCCAGGACCTCCAAGGTATAGAGAGTCAGTTCTTGACACGAGTCCAGCTTGGACACCCAATAGTTGTAAGGCAAAGAGGAGTCACAAAGGATGCTGATGTGGTCACTAAGGTAGCCCTTGAGCATATTCCAAAACTTTTCCCTCCTTGTCAGAGTAACCCGCGTATCAGGGCCTGGGCACTGTCCCAGACCTTTGTTCCCCGCATCTGGTTTGTGTCTCCGTCACCTATACTCCTTGGTTGTCCAATGAACTGTGACCTCTGCCGCCAGCGTTATCAGATGGGAATATTCTAAATCCTTTTTGTACTGCAACATTTTATTAGACCTCTCCACCAAGGGAAGGAGAGATAGAAAGTGTGGGTCTAGAAGTTCTCCTTGTTGTGTGGGTCTAGATCCATACACACAGAAATCTATGTGCCATCAATACCCAGCAGCTTATGAACAATCTACCGTCATCTTTTCTCCCATCCTCTCCCTCTCCTGTCCAGACTCAGCATTGTCACACTATAACAACACATTGCAGAGTCCCCTGGATGAAGCAGCACCTGCTACATGCAGAATGACCCGGCATAGAAGGCAGCCCTGGCACAATATGCAAACATGTTTTCTCCAGCGCTGCTCAAGGTGCGCTGAGAGTCTGTGGAGAATATCATTTTCAGCAGAAGACTTCATCCACTATAAGTTCATGCTCAAAACTTACAACTCTGCTCTCCATCTAGCTAAACATGTTTACTTTACCATCTTCATCATATCTCTAGCCAACAATCCTAAACGACTTTTTGAAACCTTCTACTCCCTCCTGAGCTCTAAAGTACAGGCCCCGGTCACCAACCTAAGTGCTGACAGTCTGGCTACTTATTTCCTACAAAAAAATCAATCATATCCGTCAAGACAATTTTGCACAATGCCCTCAGAATCGGGATTTCTTTCTCTCTCGCACCTCAAGTTCACTTTCTATCTTCGAGCCTGTCACAGAAAAAAAAGTGACCAGACTCCTCTCTTCTTCTCGTCCTACAACCTGCAACAGTGACCCTATTCCCTCATATCTCCTTCAGTCCCTTTCCCCAGTTGTCAATACCCACCTAAAATATTTAACCTCGCTCTTTCTTTGGGTATCTTTCCCTCTTCATTCAAACATGCAATCATAATCCCTTTACTTAAAGAGCCATCCCTGGACTTGAACTGCGCTGCTAATTACAGACTGGTCTCTAATCTTCCTTTCATCTCTAAACTCCTGGAACGCTTGGTTCACTCCCATTTCATCTGCTATCTCTCAGATAGCAATCTTCTCGACGCTTTACAATCTAGTTTCCGCTCTTCACACTACTGAAACTGCCCTTACTAAAATCTCTAATGATCTACTAACAACAAAATCCAATGGTCACTACTCCCTGCTGTTTCTCCTGGATCTCTCTGCCGCATTTGACACTGTGGATCACCAGCATCTCCTCACTATGTCCCGCTCTATAGGCCTCAAGGAAACAGCTCTTTCTTGGTTCTCCTTCTATCTCTGACTGCTCCTTTACAGTATCTTTTGCCGGCTCTTCTTCTAACCTTCCCCTTACCATCTGGATTCATCAAGGCTCAGTCCTATGCCCCCTCCTCTTCTCTTTGTATAATGCCCCTATTGGACAAACCATCAGCAGATTTGGTTTCCAGCATCATCTCTTCATCTCTGCTGATGACACCCAATTATACACCTCTTCACCTGACATCACCCTCTCTCTAATACAAAATACCAGTGCTTGTCTTTCTGCTGTCTCTAACATCATGTCCTCTCTCTATGTGAATCTGTATCTCTCCAAAACTGAACTCCTTGTGTTTCCTCCCTCTACTAACCTACCAATACCTGACTTTGCAATTTCCTGAGGTGGTGCCAACATAACTCCCAAGCAGCACGCCCGCTGTCTTGGAGTCATATTTGACACACAACTTTCCTTTATTCCCCATATACAATCACCCACTCGCTCATGTCACCTTCACCTTAAAAACATCTCCAGAATCCGACCTTTTCTCACCTTTGATACTACAAAAACACATACTGTCGCTCTTATTCACTCTCGTTTGGACTACTGCAACTCTCTTCTAATCGGTCTCCCTCTAAACAAACTTTCTCCTCTCCAATCCATTCGGAATCCAGCTGATAGGGTTGTATTTCTATCAGGCCGCTTCACCGATGCCTCTACCCTGTGCCAGTCTTTGTACTCCTTACCCATTCACTAGAGAATACAAAACAAATTCATCTCTCTCACCCACAAAGCTCTACACAGTTCTGCACTGCCCTATATCTCATCCCTCATTTCTGTCTATCACCCTTCCTGTGCCCTCCGTTCTGCAACTGATCTAAGACTAATATACTCCTTAATCTGAACCTCACACCTCCGTCTCCAAGACTTCACTCGTGCCGCACCAGTTTGCTGCACTACCCCAAACGATGTGACTAATATCTAGTCCCCATGTTTTTAAAGATGCTTTAAAAACACATCTGACAAGCCTATCACCGCAACTCCACATACTCGGTACCCAATAGCACACAGTAACTGCACTTAGATAGATACTGGCTGATGACCATGTTCTACCTTTTGTGTCCCCCTATTTCCATATAGATTGTAAGCTTGCGAGCAGGGCCCCTCACTCCTCCTATAACTGTTGAATTGTGATACATTATATTGTTTTCATTGTCTGTACATGTCCCTACTTGTAAAGTGCTGTGGAATATGTTGGCACTATATAAATAAAAAAAATTTTTATTAAGTGTGACCAGCTAGTAATTATTGTTGCCCAAAATGCGTACAACGCGAGAATCACGGTAAAGGCAGCGGAACATAGAGTCAGCCATGTTTGCCAGACTGCCAAAAGCCAAGACTTTTCTATCACGACCAAGAGGATGACGGTCCATGCTCTCCTCCTCACCCTCCTCCTCAGGCCATCCACGCTGAACAGACGGTATGAATGTGGTGTGGGTAGTACCATCTGTAGCGCAGGAAACCAGCTGCTGTTACACCCAATCCGCATTGAGATGAGATGAGGCTGAGGTGTGTTGGATCACTCAGTATAGTGCCTTGCTCCATCTCACTGTGCTCTGCCTGTAATGACACCACTTTAATTGTGAGCAGCGGGCATTACAGTAGACAGAGAAGCAGGATGGTGGCGCTAATTATGGCGTTATCGCCACTCACCATCTTGGTGGATTCCTCAAAGTTTTGGAGGATGGCACAGATGTCAGACATCCATGCTGTTAGAACCTTGCTCTTAGTTTTTTTTTCCTTTGCTGGTCACATGACCTTGTTGGCCTATTTAAGCCTGCTCCGCCCTTCTGGCTTTGCTGGACTTCATTGTATATCTACTTTCTAGCTAGCCTGTGCTCTGTGTCTTGCTCTGTTAGTTTGCTTGGTCTACTGACCTCTATGTTCTATATATTTTGTTTGTTCGTCTGTCTGCTACTATTTCTGTTAGGAGGTGTCCCATATTCCTCCCAGTCCTTAGTACTTGTAGGGATTCCTTCCCCACATCTATAGGTCTCCGTACAGACTAGCTTAGGACTTTAGCAGGTCTGATCGCAAGATCAGGTCCCCTGTTACATCGTAGGGATTAAGCTGAGTTCTATCGTAGGGACAGATCTCCTCTCTTTCCTTAGCTGTGGTAGCAGAACATAACAGTAAGTCCAGCCTGCAAATTCTCTAAGGAAAGATTTTTCTGTTCCATCATGGTGTCGGTTCAGGATTTGGTTCATCGCCTGCAGGGACTCTCTCTGGAGGTGGCCGAGCTCCGTCAGCACGTGAGTAACTGTCCTGGAGCACATTTCTTGGAGCCTAAGGTATGTTTGCCGGATTTATTTTTTGGTGAACACCGAGAATTTTTTTTCATTTAAAAATGCTTGCTTATTGTATTTTCGTTTGAGACCTAAGTCCTCTGGGGATGAATCCCAGCGCGTAGGGTTCATAATGTCACTTTTGCGCAAAAAGCCTCAGGAGTGGGCCTTTTCTTTGCAACCTAGTGATACATGCTTCAGATCAGTGGATAGTTTTTTTTCTGCTTTGGGACTATTATATGATGATCCTGACCGTGTCGCATCAGCTGAGACTGAGTTGAGACGTTTAAAACAAGGATCAGGTAATGTGGAAAAATATTGTACTCATTTCCGTCGTTGGTCTACTCAAACAGGGTGGAACGATTCTGCTCTGAAAAGTCTTTTTCTTGCTGGGCTCAGTGAAAGGGTTAAAGACCTGCTAATTGCTTATCCTACACCTGAAGATTTGCAACAGGCTATGCAATTAGCTATACGGGTGGATAGAAGACTGCGTGCAAGGGTTAATGAGAGCAAATCCTCTGCTATGTCAGTTTCTGGTTATGAGAATGTGTGTACTAACAGTGGTGAACCGATGGAGATTGGATCGGTGACACCTCGCTCTCAAGAAAAAGACCGTCGATTTTCTGAAGGCTTGTGTTTCTATTGCGGAAAATCTGGTCATTTGATTAAAGGCTGTGAGCTTCGTATGAAGAAAGAAAAAAAAATGGTCAGTCACGCCCGTATTGCCTGTTTAAATTCCAAGGGTATATTTTTAGCTGCTTCCACGATTGCTCAGAAAAAATTAATGGAATTTCGGGTATTTGTTGATTGCGGGTCTACTCTGAATGTAATTGATGGGGGATTCGTGGAAAGACTCAATTTAAAACCTGAACCTTTATCATCCCCCATTGCTGTGGTTTCTGTGGATGGTTCCCCTTTGAAGAATATTACTCTCAAGGTCTGTGAATTTCCTCTCACTATTAATGGTGTTCACCATGAGAAATTGGATTTGGTAGTTTTGAATAACTTGCCTTCTCCAGTAATATTGGGATTGCCCTGGTTAAAATTTCACAATCCTGTACTGGATTGGTCTACCAGTGAAATTAAATCCTGGAGCCATAAATGTTATGACAAGTGTTGTAACAGGCGTATTGCAGCTTTGGATAGGGGAGAATTGCCTGTTCCTATTCAGGATTTTTGGAGAGTTTTTTCTGAGAAGGAATCGCAGGTTTTGCCTCCCCATAGAGACTATGATTGTTCTATTGAATTTGTCCCTGGAGCGACTCTTCCTAAAAGTCGTTTATTTAACCTTACTATTCCTGAGAGGAAGGCTTTGGAGGAATACATACAGACAAGTTTGGCCGCCGGTCACATTAGGCCCTCTAAGTCTCCTGTGGCGGTTGGATTTTTTTTTGTGAAAAAAAAGGACGGCGGTTTACGTCCTTGTCTGGATTTTCGTGAGATTAACAAAATTACTGTACGCAATCCTTACCCACTGCCATTGATTCCTGATCTGTTTAACCAGTTAATGGGGGCCAAGTGGTTCTCTAAAATTGACCTTAAGGGGGCATACAATCTGTTGCGCATGAAGGAGGGTGACGAATGGAAGACTGCTTTTAACACTCCTGTGGGTCATTTTGAGAATCTGGTTATGCCTTTTGGTCTTACTAATGCTCCTGCATTTTTTCAGAATCTGATTAATGACATCCTTAGACCTTTGATCGGCAAAAATGTGGTTGTGTATTTGGATGACATTTTGCTTTATTCGCCGGATCTGGAGTCTCATTGGCGGAGCGTGCGTGAGGTATTACAGTTATTAATGGACAATTCGCTTTTTGCTAAGCTGGAGAAATGTGAGTTCGCTGTACAGAGAATTAGTTTTTTGGGCTACATTATCTCCAGCAAAGGTTTTGAGATGGATCCGGTTAAGGTTCAGGCTGTGCAGGAATGGCCTAGGCCTATTGGTTTGAAATCGATACAGAGGTTTTTGGGTTTCGCCAATTACTACAGAAAATTCATAAAAAATTTTTCTAGTATTGTCAAACCTCTGACTGATCTCACCAGGAAAGGTGCTGATGCTGTTCAGTGGTCTTCTGAGGCCATTGAAGCTTTTGTGTATCTCAAGGAGAGGTTCACCTCTGCTCCCATCCTTATGCAGCCTGATGTTACTAGGCCGTTTTTGGTTGAGGTTGATGCTTCCTCTGTGGGGGTTGGCGCAGTATTGTCTCAGGATAACGGGGATGGATTACATCCCTGTGCCTTTTTTTCAAAAAAATTTTCGGATACTGAACTGAATTACGATATTGGTAATCGGGAATTATTGGCTATTAAACTCGCATTTGAACACTGGCGCCACTTCTTGGAAGGTGCGGAATTTCCCGTTCAGGTTCTTACGGATCATAAAAATCTGATATATCTTGATGCTGCCAAGCGCCTGAATGCCCGTCAGGCTAGGTGGGCACTGTTTTTCTCGCGGTTTAATTTCTCCGTTACTTACAGTTATATGAAAAAGTTTGGGCACCCCTATTAATCTTAAGCTTAATGTTTTTTAAAAATTGGTGTTTTTGAAACAGCTATTTCAGTTTGATATATGTAATAACTGTTGGACACAGTAATGTTTCTGCCTTGAAATGAGGTTTATTGTACTAACAGAAAATGTGCAATCTGCATTCAAACAAAATTTGACAGGTGCATAAGTATGGGCACCCTTATCATTTTCTTGTTTTAAACACTCCTACCTACTTTTTACTGACTTACTAAAGCACTTTTTTTGGTTTTGTAACCTCATTGAGCTTTGAACTTCATAGCCAGGTGTATGCAATCATGAGAAAAGCTACTTAAAGTGGCCACTTGCAAGTTGTTCTCCTGTTTGAATCTCCTCTGAAGAGTGGCATCATGGGCTCCTCAAAACAACTGTCAAATGATCTGAAAACAAAGATTATTCAACATAGTTATTCAGGGGAAGGATACAAAAAGCTGTCTCAGAGATTTAACCTGTCAGTTTCCACTGTGAGGAACATAGTAAGGAAATGGAAGAACACAGGGACAGTTCTTGTTAAGGCCAGAAGTGGCAGGCCAAGAAAAACATCAGAAAAGCAGAGGAGAAGAATGGTGATATCAGTCAAGGACAATCCTCAGACCACCTCCAGAGAGCTGCAGCATCAAATTGCTGCAGATGGTGTCACTGTGCATCGGTCAACTATACAACGCACTTTGCACAAGGAGAAGCTGTATGGGAGAGTGATGCGAAAGAAGCCGTTTCTACAAGCACGCCACAAACAGAGTCGGCTGAGGTATGCAAAAGCACATTTGGAGAAGCCAATTTCTTTTTGGAAGAAGGTCCTGTGGACTGATGAAACCAAGATTGAGTTGTTTGGTCATACAAAAAGGCGTTATGCATGGCGGCAAAAAACCACAGCATTCCAAGAAAAATACTTGCTACCCACAGTAAAATTTGGTGGAGGTTCCATCATGCTTTGGGGCTGTGTGGCCAATGCCGGCACCGGGAATCTTGTTAAAGTTGAGGGACGCATGGATTCCACTCAGTATCAGCAGATTCTTGACAATAATGTTCAAGAATCAGTGATAAAGTTGAAGTTACGCAGGGGATGGATCTTTCAGCAAGACAATGATCCAAAACACCGCTCCAAATCTACTCAGGCATTCATGCAGAGGAACAATTACAATGTTCTGGAATGGCCATCCCAGTCCCCAGACCTGAATATCATTGAACATCTGTGGGATCATTTGAAGAAGGCTGTCGATGCTCGGCGACCATCAAATTTAACTGAACTGGAATTGTTTTGTAAAGAGGAATGGTCAAAAATACCTTCATCCAGGATCCAGGAACTCATTAAAAGCTACAGGAAGCGACTAGAGGCTGTTATTTTTGCAAAAAGAGGATCTACTAAATATTAATGTCACTTTTCTGGTGAGGTGCCCATACTTATGCACCTGTCAAATTTTGTTTGAATGCAGATTGCACATTTTCTGTTAGTACAATAAACCTCATTTCAAGGCAGAAACATTACTGTGTCCAACAGTTATTACATATATCAAACTGAAATAGCTCTTGCAAAAACACCAATTTTTAAAAAACATTAAGCTTAAGATTAATAGGGGTGCCCAAACTTTTTCATATAACTGTACATCCCTGGTACTAAGAATGTTAAGGCGGATGCCTTGTCTCGCAGTTTTTCTCCCATAGTCGGTGCTGAGAAAGAGGAGAACATTTTACAAGAAGGTGTTGTGATAGCTGCTTTGGACTCCGTTTTGGAAAATGAGATTCTTAAAGCACAGGAGAATGCCCCTTCTAACACTCCTCATGGGAGGTTGTTTGTGCCTGGGACCTTTAGGAGAGATTTGTTTGTTGAGTGTCACGAATCTCGGTTGGCAGGTCATCCCGGAATCTCTGAGACCAAGAGACTTGTGGGTCGCAGTTTTTGGTGGCCTGGATGGCAGAAGGAAGTCATTAAGTGGGTGCGTCAATGTACTATATGTGCTAGATCTAAGTCCTCACATACTCCTGCTGCGGGGTTGCTTTGTCCTTTGGAGGTTCCCAGTGCTCCTTGGACACATTTGGCTATGGACTTTATAACTGACCTTCCCCCCTCTGAGGGTTTTACTGTCATCTGGGTGGTCGTGGACCGTTTTAGCAAGATGTGTCACTTGGTTCCCTTTGTCAAACTGCCCTGCGCTAAAACTCTCGCTAAGGCCTTTGTCAAGGAAATTGTCAGACTTCATGGCGTTCCTACTGACATTGTTTCTGATAGGGGTCCTCAGTTCGTGGCTCGTTTTTGGCGTGCCTTTTGTGACAGGTTGGGAGTTCATTTATCGTTCTCGTCCGGATATCATCCTGAATCTAATGGCCAGACAGAAAGGAAAAACCAGGATGTTGAGCAGTTCTTGCGTTGTTTTGTGACAGACAATCAAGAGGGGTGGTCTGAGTTTCTGCCACTTGCTGAATTTGCTCTGAACAATCATACATCTTCTTCTGCTGGTTGTTCGCCTTTTTTTTGTTGTTCTGGGAGACATCCGTCGTTTGGGTCGTTCTCCAAGTTGGGATCTGCCGTGCCTGAGGAGGAGAATTTTTCCGGTGATTTGGAGAGAGTTTGGACGGATGTGCGTGGTAATCTTCAGGAGGCCAACAGAAAATCGAAGGACTACTTTGATAGGAAACGACAGGAGGTTTTGTTCGCTGTTGGTGACATGGTTTGGTTGTCCTCTAGGAATCTGCGGTTGAGGATTCCTTCTAAGAAATTGGGTCCCAAGTTTGTAGGGCCCTTTAAGGTGCTTCAGGTTGTCAACCAATCTACTGTTAGGTTGGAGGTTCCTACCTCCTGGAGAATTAATCCGGTATTTCATGTCTCTCTGTTGAAAAAAGCTGTTGTTTCGGATTGTGACGCCTCTGCCTCTGTTCCTCCGGTGGTGGAGGACGGGGAATATGAAATTTCTCGCATCCTTAACTCTAGACTGTATAGAGGTAGTTTGCAGTATCTAGTGGCCTGGAAAGGTTTCGGACCCGAGGATAACTCTTGGGTGAGGTCGGATGATGTTTCCGCGTCCAGACTTATCAGAGCGTTTCACAGGAGATTTCCTGATAAGCCTGGTCCTAGGGGATCCGGAGGATCCTCTTAGAAGGGGGGGTACTGTTAGAACCTTGCTCTTAGTTTTTTTTTCCTTTGCTGGTCACATGACCTTGTTGGCCTATTTAAGCCTGCTCCGCCCTTCTGGCTTTGCTGGACTTCATTGTATATCTACTTTCTAGCTAGCCTGTGCTCTGTGTCTTGCTCTGTTAGTTTGCTTGGTCTACTGACCTCTATGTTCTATATATTTTGTTTGTTCGTCTGTCTGCTACTATTTCTGTTAGGAGGTGTCCCATATTCCTCCCAGTCCTTAGTACTTGTAGGGATTCCTTCCCCACATCTATAGGTCTCCGTACAGACTAGCTTAGGACTTTAGCAGGTCTGATCGCAGGATCAGGTCCCCTGTTACATCGTAGGGATTAAGCTGAGTTCTATCGTAGGGACAGATCTCCTCTCTTTCCTTAGCTCTGGTAGCAGAACATAACACATGCTCACTCATCAGGTCTTATGAGTGGAGGCTGACCTGAATATCAATGGGCGTGTTGAAGCTGGTACTCAACAACTGCCCTCTGCTGCCCACAAATCATTCCCAACATATGCAACCAATGTGTGGTGACATCACTTACCAGTTGGTGAGCTGGAAGCTGCAAACGCTGCTTAAGTACGGCAAGGGCTGCGGAAACTGTTGCTGACTTTCTGAAATGGGCACACATGTGCGTACTTTCACAAGCAGCTCAGGCAGATCCAGGTAGGTTTTGCAAAACTGCTGAACTACTATGTTGAGCATATGGGCCAGGCATGGTATGTGTGCGAGGTTGCCAAGCCTCAGAGCAGCCACCAGGTTCCGGCCATTGTTACACACGACCATGCCTGGCTGTAGGTTCAGTGGTGAGAACCACAGATCATCCTGCTGTTACAGCTTTCAACAACTCTGCAGAGGTGTGTGCTTGTCAACTAAGCATACTGTCCAGCTCATTGTTATTGTAACCCCAAAAAGATACAGCAAATTATGTGCTCTCAAATCCAAATGACCCAATCCCTTCTGAGCCCCACAGTGTGACTAAACCACATATAGCATCCATGTTTTTGGCAGGGGTATAATTTACAAAATTGGGTCACTGGAGTTGGAATTCTTCTCTTCTAATACTTAGGGGCTTTGTACATGAAGTAAGCAAACAATTCAAAGAATATCAGCGCTCGAAGAGGCAAATAGCGCTCCTTCTCTTCCGATTCTCACCGTGTGGCTATGCAGTACTGTACAGCCACATCTGGGGTATTGCCACATTCAGCAGAAATAGTGTGACAAATTTTGGTGCCAATTTTACCCATTTCCTCTTTTTAAAATGTAAAATCTGGGGTTGAAACAAAATTTTTGTGTTAAAAATGTTATTATTCTTTCTTCACCACCGAACGGTATAAATTTTTGTGAGGCTCATATGGCGTCAATATGATCAGTGCACCCCTAGATGAAATAATTGAAAAGTGTAGCATGTAAAATGACATCACTTATAGGGTTGTTCTACTGTTCTGACACCTCAGGGGCTCTGCCAATGTGACATGGCACCCTCAAACTATTCCAGCAAAATCTGTTGTGCAATTTCTCATGCATGTGCCAATATGGCGCTCCTTCCCTTCTGAGCTTTGCACCTTGCCTCAAAAGTAGTTTTGCCCCGCACATGGGGTATTGGCAAATGCATGAGAAATTGCACAGCAAATTTAGGGTCCATTTTCTCCTGCTACCCTTGTGAATAAAAAAATTGGGGCTAAAAGATAATTTTTGTGGAAAAAATTTGATTTTATTTATTTTCTCTGTTCTACGTCATAAACTTCTGTGAAGCATCTGGGGGTTCAAGGTGCTCACCACACATCTTCATAAGTTCCTTGTGGGGTTTAGTTTCCAAAATGGGGTCAACTGTGGGGGCTATGCACTGTTTAAGCACATAAGGGGCAATCCAAGTGCACCATGGCGTCCACTCTCAATTCCAGCAAATTTTGCATTCAAAAAGTCAAATGTTGCTCCTTCCTTTCCGATCCCTGCAGCGTACTCAGGAAAAATTGCACAACAATTTTTGGGGTACATTATCTCTTGTTACAATGTTAAAATAAAAAGATTGGGTCTAATGTATTTTTTTTGTGAAAGAGTAAAAAGTTAATTTTTTCCTTCCACATTGCTTCAGTTCCTGTGAAGCACCTGAAGGGTTAATAAACTTCTTGAATGTGGTTTTGAGCACCTTGAGGGGTGCAGTTTTTAGAATGCTGTCACTTTTGGGTATTTCTGTCATACAAACCTCTCAAACTCACTTTAAATGAGATGCGGTCCCTAAAAAAATAGTTTTATAAATTTTGTTGGAAAAATTAGAAATCGCTCATCAACTTTTAACCCTTATAACTTCCTAACAAAAAAAAAATTCTATTTCAAAAATTGTGCTGATGTAAAGTAGACATATGGGAAATGCTATTTATTAACTATTTTGCATGACACAAGGGCTCTTTCACACGTCAGTGTCTCCAGTGTGTGTAGTGACAGCTTTCACACGCATCGGAGACACATACACAAGCAGATGACCAAATGAATGGGTCTGCGCACATGTCAGTGTTTCCACAGACCGTGACCGTGGTCAAAACACATTGACATGTCCGTTTTTTTTCGCGCTGCACAGACCACAAAACGTCCCACACTGATAAGGATGACATCAGTACTGGCGCCTGGGAATCAGTGTACAGTTAGTGCTATTCTCAAGCACCGGATGCTGAATGCTGTCCTCATCATAGTTCCCTGCTTGTGCTGCGAGATACGCCAGCAGGGGACAATGATGAGTGTAGTATTCTGTTCCCTCTGTGTCCTGGTGTAAAAAATAAAATAAAAAATCCTTATACTCACAGAGATGTCCCCCACTGTAATTCATGTGTCCGCTCATGCCAAGGAGTCAAGGTAAATGACTCGCTCCAGTGAGCAGGCCCCGGTCCTTAAGGGGTTAAAGGGAATCTGTCACCAGTAGGGATGAGCGAGCACTAAAATGCTCATTGCTCGGGTTCAGCAAATTGTAATGCTCAGGAGCTTGACCCGGGCAATGGGTCCAATGTATGTCTATGGGAAACTGAAGCATTTTTCCAGAGGTCTGCAGGGAGCCTAAAAATTCCCCAAATCTATGGGAACAGCATGGGGAAGACCCCTGGAAGCATCTCTGACTCCCAGGTTACTGCTGTGAACAATGTTGTCAGAGTATTTTGCCACTTTTACAGGGTCACAATAAAACATACAAAAACTAAACCAAAGTGGATTTTCATGGGAAAAATGTTAAAGATCATCCTTTCCATTATAATGACTTGTATATAAAGTAAAATACACTGCTCAAAAAAATAAAGGGAACACTCAAATAACACATCCTAGATCCGAATGAATGAAATATTCTCATTGAATACTTTGTTCTGTACAAAGTTGAATGTGCTAACAACAAAATCACACAAAAATCACCAATGGAAATCAAATTTATTAACCAATGGCGGCATGGATTTCGAGTCACCCCCAAAATTAAAGTGGAAAAACACACTATAGGCTTATCCGACTTTGATGTAATGTCCTTAAAACAAGTCAAAATGAGGCTCAGTATTGTGTGTGGCCTCCACTTGCCTGTGTGACCTCCCTACAACACCTGGGCATGCTCCTGATGAGGTTGCGGTTGGTCTCCTGTGGGATCTCCCCCCAGACCTGGACTAAAGCATCCGCCAACTCCTGGACAGTCTGTGGTGCAACGTGACATTGGTGCATGGAGCGAGACATTATGTACCAGATGTACTCAATCGGATTCAGGTCTGGGGAACAGGCGGGCCAGTCCATAGCTTCAATACCTTCATCTTGCAGGAACTGCTGACACACTCCAGCCACATGAGGTCTGGCATTGTCCTGCATTAGGAGGAACCCAGGGCCAACCTCACCAGCATATGGTCTCACAAGGGTTCTTCATCATCCACCACCTCGTCTTCGATTTCCGCACTCTGGTCCTCCTGCTGACTTTCTGGCAATTGTGTCTCATCATCATCCTCCTCTTGTGACAGTAATTGCACTCTCCCACCGTCGCCTTCGTGTGACCGTGGCTGCTTAAATATGTGGGCATCGCTACATGCGATCTCCTCTTGCCCGCTTGAAGCTGGCCGGAAGAGAGGCCCGAATCTATAAATGGAAAAGTGAACAGCTCTTCAGAGTGTCCAAGTGTGAGATCATTTGTCTTCGGTCACTCGGCATGGTGGGAGGAAGGAGGATCAGGGTGAGGAATTTGCGGTCTCACTACTGAGACTTGACCATGTGGAAGAGAGGATGGTGGTGGTGGCAAAGTCACTGAAAGCATTATCTGCTATCCAACCAACAACCTTTTGACACTGCTCTGGGTTCAATAGTGGAGTGCTGCAGTACCCTAGTAATTGGGACAGGAAGGTCGGGAAACAAGATTCATATCCCATGAACTTTTCCACATTTTTTTCACATCTCCCCCACAAAATTAAATATATTTTATTTGCATTTTATATGCTATACCAACACAAAGTAGAAAGTATTTGTGAAGTGCAAGGGAATGTGCACACGTTAAGTATTTGGAGCAGAAATTTCTGCACCTCTTGGCAGGAAAGACACGTCATCAAAGACTTGCTTTTTTGCGGTGTTTTTTACATGAATTTTTTGGTGCAGATTTTTTCCAAACTCAGTAGAATGAGTGAAATCTGCAGCAAAAAGCTGAAAGAATTGACATGCTGCAGATTTAAATCTGCCCCGATCTCTGCAAGTCACAAATACGGTGGCATGTAAAAGTTTGGGCACCACTGGTCAAAATTACTGTTTTTGTGAACAGTTAAGCAAGTTGAAGATGAAATGATCTCTAAAATGCCTAAAGTTAAAGATGATGGATTTCCTTTGTTTTTTAGGCAAAATATATATTATCATATTTTACATTTTAAAAATTACAAAAAGGTAAATGGTCCAATGTAAAAGTTAGGGCACTCTGAATGGTTAGTACCTAGTAGCACCCCCTTTTGCAAGTATCACAGCTTGAAAACGCTTTTTGTAGCCAGTTAAGAGTCTTTCAATTCTTGTTTGAGGGATTTTCATCAATTCTTCCTTGGAAAATTCTTCCAGTTCTGTGAGATTCCTGGGTTGTCTTGCCTGCACTGCTATTTTAAGGTCTAACCACATATTTTCAATGATGTTCAGATCAGGGGATTGTGATACCTTCAGCTTGCGCCTTTTGAGGTAGTCTATTATGGATTTTACCCTGTGTTTAGAATCATTATCCATTTGTAGAAGAAATCCTCTTTTCAACTTTAGCTTTATTACAAATGGTGTTATGTTTGCATCATGAATTTGTTGAAATTTCATTGAATCCATTTTTCCCTCTAACCGTGAACTGTTCCTCGTACCATTGGTGTATGGTGCACAGGGCAGTAGTCATGGGTGAGGGGCTGCTGTGTTCACACACCCTGGCACCCTACAAATAAACAGTGTCCTGATTCACCTGTGCTATGCGTGTGGTGCGTAACACTCACATTTTGGTCACAGGCCTCTGCTGTCTCCGGTTCTTCAACTTCAGAAACCTTCGCACACACATTAGGGGACATCAAATTCATATTATAATAAAGAAGTTTCCTTAACTCTCCATTTTCATCATATTGAAACAGTATTGGGCACAAACTTTTCTGTTTTCAAAGTCCATAGCACAGCACGTTCTGATGTCCACTGTTCGCTTGCCCTGAGCTAACCCTTTCCTGTCTGGCATCTCTGACCTCTGGGAATCTCTGACCGGTTCTGCATCTTTCATGAGTCCAGTCCCAAGTCCCCTAGGCATTTACCCCTACGACTGCCTCTCATAGGAAGATATTCAGACACACTTCTCAGTGCCTCAGTTCGATTGCAGGCCCCCGGATGTTCCAGGAATGTCCGCTCTAAATTTATGGCTGACGTTCTCTTGCTGCTAAACAACCCGTGTTCCTCGTGCCCTCAGACCTCCAAATACTGCTCTCTCCATTTAATCTCCTACTCTTGACTGTGTAACATTGCACCAGGTGGTAGTTGTAGGCACGTGTCATGACTTTGACACTCCGGCATGCTACTGAAAACAGTGGTCTGTTTCCAGTGTGTCTGTTGCTGTTGTGGCTGTGGACACTTCTTGCCCACTCTGGTCTGCCTTAGCGTGGCTGTGATTTCCCGCGACCCCACAAATGGGAGACCACCACAGTGTACAGGAACATTTTAAACTTTACACAAAGTACAGCAGGAGACATCTTTCTTTAGGTTGCAGTACAGAGACAAACTATTGGAATTAGTAGCTTTCAAGCTTCCTAGACAGCCTCTTTGGCTGCTTCTTCCTACTTTCTCAAGCTTAAGCCACATTCAAGAACCACGTAAAGAAAGAGTCTGTGGCTAACTTCTTAACTGTATGTGCCCCCAATCTCGCTAACTAGTCTCTTCTTAGACCCACAGCTCTCAAGCTTTGGCTGACCCTTAGCATTCACGGAGTCCCATAGGATCTCTCCTAAGTTGCTGAATCAGAGTTCACTTCCCCAACTCGCCTACAAGGAGTATTCCACAGTCACCACTCAAGCTCTTCTTAGTCGCTTTCCTTCTCTGTCTGTCTGCTTCTCTGTTTTCCTCTTCCACACATACACTCACCGCTGCAGATCACCTTGACCAGAGGGTGTCCTGACTTCTTTCCTTGTCTGCGTTCACTCTTAGGCTATGTGCACACTGTACATTTTTTATGTGTTTTTGCAGCGTTTTTTCCATGCGGAAATGCACCAAAAGTGCTAGGTAATCGGTGTGCCAGCTAATGCAACGACAATCCTGTCAGAATTATCACTGCGTATAGATTGGCAGCTTGTCAATTCTTTGTGCGTTTTTGCGGCATTGTTCACCCATAGACTTGAATTGAGTCAGTCAAGTCCGCAGCAAAAATGCAGGTATAAAAATATTTGTGGATTTGCTGCGGAGGTTTGCTTCATATTTGACTGACTCAATTTAAGTCAATGAGTCAAAACTGTGGCATAAAAGCACAAAGAATTGCCTGGGGGAGGCTACTCCTCCCATGATCCGACGGCCGCTCCCGTTGACAATAGCGTGATCAGGTGCGGCTGAGGGGATGAGTAGTCTGTGTAAAAAAATAAAATAAATCAATATTAAAATAAAAACACCTGTCTGCTATACCCAGGGTGTACTACGGCAATCTGATCATCCGGCGATACACTGACGGGAGCGTGATCGCTCCCGGCAGTGTACAGCGCTGCTGGAACTGAGTTCACCGGAGTTCATCAGCTGAAAACCAGCTGACGAGCTCCGGAGACCTCACTTGTGGCACCGATGCTGCGTGTGAATTTTGTCACGCAACACTGATGCAGTAAGTGAGGTCACTGGAGCTCTCAGCTAATCATCGGCTGATTGAACTCCAGCGACCTCTATCCTGCAGCACAGCAATGTACACTGTGAATACACTCCTGTCAGTGTATTGCAGCGCTGTCTTCTACAACAGCCACATTGGTGATTGCTCATGTGGCTGCTGTAGAAGTGACCCGGATCATTGTGGGACACTGTTGATTACATCATCATGGCGGGTTAGGGTGTTTTTTTATTTTTGCTTTCTTACAGGAGATGAGGGCATCAGCAATTAGGAGTTAAGTGAGTATACAGTGTTTTTTTATTTTTAAATAAAAGATTAAAAACCGTGTGGAATTTTATTTAAAATAAAAGACTTCATTCTGGCCGTGTCTATTTAAAAAATGTCAAAAACTGTACTACGGGGTTATTAAGGGGGTGTCTTATAGACACCATCCATTATTAACCTGGGCTTCATGTCAGCTGCCAATACACGGCCTACATGAACCTCAACCATATTACTACACTTGCCACCGCACCAGGGCAAGTTGGCGAGCATAGACTAAGCGCCAGATTTGGTGCATCTCATGGACGTGTCAGTAGTGGGGCTGCTGAGAGCTGATATTATTAGCCTCAGCGGGGACTAGTATACATGGCCCCTTCTCTCGCTATTAAAATCAGCTCACAGCTGTCTGCTGGTTAGATTCTATAGGGGTACCCTATGTCAATTTTATTCTGGGGTCCTCTGTAATCTAGCCAGTAAAGACGGATTTTGGTAAGACCTTACCTGTAAAATCCTTTTCAGCGAAGGAAGGAAGGGAGACACAGATCCATTACTAGTGGATAGGCGGAGCCCCACAGGATAGTTCACCTCAGATTTATAAAAAGTGACGACCGGCCCCTCCAGCTTAGGCTCCTCCTACTCCCATGTTCTTCAGTCCGTACACAAGCTAAGGAAGAGCAGACAACACCAGCGGAACAACACCACCCCTTCCGAAAATTCAGAAATGCAAGAGAACAGGTTATGCATATAACAGAAAAAAAACACACAGTCCCAGGCACTACTCACTGGACCTGACAACTGCGATGAGCTGGCAATACTGGAACAGAGCCCTAGCGCGCCGACCCCAGCCCAGATGACCGCCATCAGAGAGGAGTCGCGCCGCATCTGGAAAACAATAATGCACTTCTGCCATGGGAGGGTGCTGTGTCTCCCTTCCTTCCTTCGCTGAAAAGGATTTTACAGGTAAGGTCTTACCAAAATCCGTCTTTCAGCAGCAGAAGGGAAGGAAGGGAGACACAGATTCATTACTAGTGGGACGTCCCAAAGCAGTCCAGAACTCAAGGGTGGGAAACAGTGGCAGAATCGCCAACACCCCAACAACTTAGTAAAGCGAGCAACAAGCGCCAAAACTAGATAAAGAGATAACCTAAACCACCGCCGCCTGCAGGACCCTGCGTCCCAAGGCCGCATCGGCGGAAGCACTCACGTCCACTTTATAAAATTTAGTAAAGGTGTGAATGGAGCGCCAGGTAGCCGCCCGGCAGAGCTGCGCTGCCGAGGCCCCCTGATGAAAAGCCCACGACGAACCAACAGCTCTCGTGGAATGAGCTCGAACCTTAACCGGACAAGGCTTGCCCTTGAGCCGGTACGCTTCCAGGATAGCCGAATGTATCCACTAAGCTATAGTGTCCTTGGAGGCCCGCTGACCACGCCGACGACCAGCAGAAATCACAAAAAGAGAGTCCGACTTCCGAAACCGTTGTGTGATTGAAAGATAGAACTTCAAAGCCCGCACCAAATCCAACGAGTGCAAGGCTCGCTCCTTTGGACTTTTCGGATTCGGACAGAGGGAGGGCAACACGATGTCCTGATTGACGTGGAAACGCGACACCACTTTAGGCAGAAAATCGCCACGGGTACGAAGCACCACGCAATCCGAGTGGAACTCGAGAAAAGGGGGCGAGCAAGACAGTGCCGCCAACTCAGAAACCCTTCTGAAAAGAGGTGACCGCCATCAGGAAGGCCACCTTCCAAGAAAGCAAGTAAAGCGTAGTTGAATCCATAGGCTCAAACAGCCCATGCTGAAGAGCCTCCAAGACTAGATTGAGCTGCCAAGGAGCCACAAACGCCCTCCGAGGCGGAAACTGACGTGCTACCCCACGAAAAAAAGAGCGCACATCCCTGCGCGAGGCAATCGCCTTCCGAAAAAGCAAGATACCTGACCCCGCAAGGTACCAACCGCCAGACCCTTGGCCAAACCGCATTGCAGAAAAGCCAAGAAGTTGGGAATGGAAAAAACCCTCGGGTTCCTTGACAATCCAGAACACCATGAATAGAAGGCCTCCCAAGTTCTGTGATAAATCCTAGTCGTAGCTGGACCTCTGGCTGCCCGCAAGGTGGCAATGACCTCGGCCAAAAACCCACGACGGGTCAAGATCTCGGTCTCAAGTGCCACGCCGTCAAACAAAGCGACTTCAGGTCCGGATGACAAATGGGCCCTTGGGTTAACAGGTCCGGGCGAAGAGGCAGTGGAAACAGAGGCGCCGCCAGGAGAGACACCAGCGTTGAATACCACGCCCTCCGTGGACAATCCGGCGCCACCAAAATTGACGGAATTCGTTCGAGTTTGATCCGCCGGATGACCAGAGGAAGTAAGGATACCGGCGGAATCAGTTCGAACTGGTCCCACGGGGCCACTAGAGCATCTACCGCCACAGCCTCCGGGTCCCTGTACCTGGACATGAACGTCGGAATCCTGGCGTTCAGCCTGGATGCCATCAAGTCCCCCAACGGGAGCACAGCAGTGCAAAAACATCCGGATGAAGACTCCATTTTCCGGGATCCACCTGCTCGCGACTGAGGAAGTCCGTCATGGTATTCAGCACTCCTGGGATTTGAATCGCGGAAATGGCTGGAACCCTGGACTCAGCCCAAACCAGGATCCGAGAGACCTCCATCATGAGTCTGGAACTCCTCGTCCCGCCCTGATGGTTGATATACGCGACAGCTGTCGCATTGTCTGTCTGAATCCGGACCGGCAGACCGCTCAAAGGGACCGTCCAATGTCGGAGGCAGAGAAATATCGCTTTCAACTCCAGGATGTTGATCGGCAGAGAAGACTCCTCTGACGACCAGACCCCCTGAACCCAGAGATCGTTCCAAACCCCCCCCAGCCAGTCAGGCTGGCATCGGTGGTAATGACCGACATCCGTGGGAGGAGGAAGGATTTCCCCAGGGATAAAGCCTCCGGACGTAAACACCATCCAAGAGATTCTCGCACCCTGCGGGAGATACCGATACAGCGATCCAGCGATCAATCCCAACGGGTCAGAATAAGATCTTGGAGACCCCGGGAATGAAATTGTGCAAACGGTACCGCTTTCATTGCCGCCACCATCAGACCCAGAAGGCGCATACACTTCCGAAGGGACATCGCCATCGCCGACCTCATAGCCTGGACATGGTGACGCAGGTTCGCTTGTTTGTCCGGAGGCAGGGACACCACTGCCCCTAAAGTGTCGAAATGCATCCCCAAGAACAGGATTGACTGCGACGGCTCCAATGACGACTTCTTCCAATTGACCAGCCACCCGAAGTCCTCCAGGTGCTGAAGGGAGAGATCGCGAGCTGTCACCGCCTCCTCCGCTGTGGGCGACACAATTAACAGGTCGTCCAGGTAGGGGAGAATCGTAACTCCTTGCCTTCGAAGGAGCGCCATGAGCGGCGCCAGAATCTTTGTAAAAACCCTGGGAACCGAGGCCAACCCGAATGGTAGGGCCACAAATTGGTAATGGGCCTGAACTATGGCGAAACGTAGGAAGCGCTGGTGAGCCCTGCCGATAGGGACATGCAAATAGGCGTCGAGGATGTCGATCGACACCAAGAAATCGTACTGTGACAGGGCCGCCACGAACAGAGCGAAGAGACTCCATACGGAATTTCCGGGTCCATACATGAACATTCAATTCTTTTAGGTCCAGAATGGGGCGAAACTTGTACTCCTTTTTGGGAACCACAAAAAGGTTGGAGTAAAACCCCCTTCCCTGGTCCTCCGGTGGAACCGGAACCACCACACCCTGCTGCAGAAGAGAGTCGACCTCCCGCAGCAGTGCGGCAGCTAGCTTGGGCTCGGACGGGATACATGACTGACGAAACCTGTCCGGGGGTCGAGAATGAAACTCTATGAAATAGCCTGCCAACATAACCCGCGTCACCCAGGCGTCCGATACGTGGGACGCCCAAATCGACCCGAATTGTAGCAGACGACCTCCCACCCGAGAGCCTTCGAGAGGGTTCCTGGCGTCAGTCCGCCTTAGCGGGCTTTTTGTCAACCTCCCGTTTGTCCTGACGGAAATGTTGTTTCCAGGGAGTACGGGATTTCTGGGTGGTCTTTTTCCCGGAAGACGAGGGACGACCCGATCTCCAAGAGGGCTGACCGAACCGTCCCCTGGGCCGAAAGGACCAATGACCACTACCGGAACTTGACTTGCCAGACGTAGAAACCGCTGCTTTCCGCTGCGGCAAAGCCGAATCCTTGGCCTTGGCCTTAGCAATCAGCTCCATGAGGTCCGAACCAAAAAGCTGACCGCCCTTGTACGCCAGACTCAGCAGACCTTGTTTGGATACTGCATCTCCAGTCCACTGTTTAAGCCACAGTGCTCTCCTGACTGTGACGGCCGAGGATTGAGTCCTGGACAGAACCGAAGTAGTATCCAGCACTGCGTCCCTGCCATATCAGGCCGCCTCTTCCAACAGCTGGAAAAGCCTTTCCACCTCAGACAGCGGAGTCCCATCTTGCCACGCCGTCCGCAGCTGAGCCAACCACCGCAGAGAAGCCTCACTAGCCCACATGGCCCCCAAGGCCGCTCGAAATCCATGACCCGCGGCCTCGTAGATGGACTTCGCCGCTAACTCCGTCCTTCTGTCCAGCGGTTCCTGTAGACTCGCCTTCCCTTTAACAGGAAGCAAAGAGGATTTGCTCAGCTGAGACAATGGCACGTCCACTTCCGGAGAGGGGACCCAATTAGCGATCGTCTCCGTGGAGCAGGGATACACGGCATCAAAACACCGCATCCCCTGGAAGCGTTTATCCGGACACAGGCGTTCCTTCTCCACCACCTCGTTAAGTTCGTCGTGCGCTGGCAGCATCGAGCGAGCCCGACACGACTCCTGATACAGCCGGGCCGACTTGCCAGGGCGCCTCTTCAGACAGCTGTAACGCTTCCCGCATAGCTCCAATAAAGGCGTCCACGCGGCCCGAAAGCGAAGCAGAGCGACCCTGCCGATCCTCTTCATCAGAATCGGAGATCTCACCAGCAAAGTCTGTCAGTGATTCCGTAGCCTCCGACGCACTGCGCGGAGGAGACAGCGCCACCACAGGCCTGTGGCGCTTCTTGCCTCGTGACGTCGGTTGGGACTTAGCTGATACCCAATGACCCAGGAGGTCAGACTGTCAATGGAGCGAGTGAGCGCCTCCACTTTAACATCACTGAGACCCCCGACCAGTGTCGAACCTGACGCCGAAGACCCCGGCGTATCAGTTACGCGTGACCGATCCTGAAGCGGGCCGGGAGAGAGGTCCGCGCCCCCTGATCCGACATGCCGCCACACAGTTGCGAGCGTCGCGGATAAGGCGGTAATAACCCCTTACAATGGGTACAGGAACCGAGGATGTGTGATTCTGCTACCACAGCTGGGTCAGCTCCAGCGCGCGCTTTCCTGGCACTTCCTGTCTGAGGCTATGATGACAGGCAGCAGAGAGGCGCGAAGCCACGCCCCCTGCTGCCGCTACTAACGGAGCCCGCGCTCCTCTGTCCCCGCTCCCCTGCCGATAACACAAACGCCTGCAGCGGAGATATCCTCCTGCAGGGACAAAAAAAGCAGTCACCACATGAAACAGTAACAGCGGCTGCCGCAGCAGCCGCTGAAGCCCTCAGACCACAGAGAGCACTTACCCAGCTGAGCGCCACAGGGACCCCCAGGGATGTGTGGATCCGTGGCCCTTTGCTCCCCCCCACGGCGGAGCGCGCAGGGACCCCACAGAAGCGGTGTGCGTCTCCGCCAGGGAGCGCCCTGTATCCCCCGGGGCCGGCAGGCTTCTGCGGGGACCTCCTTAGGGGGTACACAGATCTGCCAGGGGAGGGTCAGGGGTCCCAGCAGCACCGAGACCCCCTGAGACCTCTAGACCACGGGGAGTCCAGGTCTCCGGAGTAAAATAAAAAATTCTTCTGAGGAGCTGCAAAGGCAGCGACTATCCTCTGCGACCTCAAATTTTAGACTGAAGAACATGGGAGTAGGAGGAGCCTAAGCTGGAGGGGCCGGTCGTCACTTTTTCTAATCTGAGGGGAACTATCCTGTGGGGCTCCGCCTACCCACTAGTAATGGATCTGTGTCTCCCTTTCTTCCCTTCTGCTGCTGAAAGGCTAAGCAAATAGCTGTGGGCTGTTATTAATAGCCAGGGAACATTTTTGGCTAATGGCCCCTTTCCCGGCTACTAATATCAGCTCCCAGCAGTCGGCTTTCCCTCTACTGGCTATGAAAATGTGGGAGCACAAGTCATTTCTTTTAATTTTAGGCTATGTGCCCACGATCCAGACATGGCAGCGCTTTGGACGCAGCATATTTTTTTGTGTCCAAAATGCTGCGTTCTAGTGAACACAGATAAATCTGCATGTGTTCACGGATGCAGATTTACAGCATTCAATACATTAAAGTTGCTAAATTTCTGTTGCAGAGATTAGCGACTCGGCAAGTAAATTTTACATGCTGTGGTCCTGAGAGACACGAGCACGTCAGTTTCCACGGGTGCTCCGCAGCCTCAGATGCATGCATAGTGGACATGGAATTTACAGAAATTCCATCCACTATGTTGTAACATCTGGCCGCTGCAGAACTGATGCTGCATCTTCAAACTTGCAGCATTTCCTGATCATGGGCACATACCCAAACTCACTCACAGCAGATCAATTTCTGTAGCGGAGACGTTACTCTCCACTGCAGATTATGACTGATTGAAATGTCATTACATGCGGTGGATCCGCATGTATTGACAAAACAATATGCAGCATAATAACACAGCTTTTTGGATGCAGCAAAAATATGCTGCATCCAAAGTGCTGCTGGTTGCTAATCATGGGGATAGTGGCTGAACATGTTTGCCTTCCTAGGTTAAAAATAGCAGCTCGCAGCTGCCCCAGAAATGACATTTGTATTCAGCCCCCCTGAGTCAATACTTTGTAGGATGCAATTACTGTTACAAGTCGTTTGGGGTAGTTCTCTACCAGCATTGAACATTTAGAGACTATGTTTGCCCATTCTTTGCAAACTAGCTCTAGCTCATGGAAGGAGAACAAAAAGGAGTGCGGCACTTCCATCCAGCGATTTACTAAAATGGGAACTTTATTGAAAAACTTTGCAACCCAAATCACATGTTAAAAGTCCGATGCGTTTCTGGTGCACAGTGGCCGTAGTCTGGAAACGCATCAGGAATTTAACATGTGATTTGGATTCCAAAGTTTTAATGTTATTTCAATAAAATTTCCATTTTACTAAATCGTTAGTTGGAAGTGCCGCACTCTTTCAATTCTCCTGCCATTGGCTGTGCTCTACTAGCAGTATCAGGCACCCTCCACACAGTCTACAACCGGGATATAGTGACTACACAGAGTGGTGAGCTCTTCCCCCTCTTTCCTTCCTTACTAGCTCTAGCTCAGTGAGATTGGATGGAGAGTGTTTGTGAACAGAAATTTTCACATCTTGCCTTAGATTCTCAATGGGATGTAGGTCTGGACTTTGACTGGGCCATTCACACACAAGAATATGCTTAGATCTAAACCATACCATTGTAAGTCTGGCAGTATGTTTAGGATCGTTGTCCTGCTGGAAAGTGAACCTACGCCTCAGTATCAAGTGTTTTTCACCTTGAAACAGGTTTTCCTCCAGGATTGTTCTGTATTTAACTCCATCCATCTTCTCTCCCTGCTGAAAAAAACCCTCTTTCCACTCCACATCATAATGCTGCCACCATCATGTTTGATAGTGGGGATGGTGTTTACAGGGTGATGTGTAGTGTTAGTTTTCCACCTCGCAGTGATTTGAATTTAGCCCAACATTTTCTACTTTGATCTCATCTGCCCAGAGCACCTTCTTACATATGCTAGCTGTGGCACCTACATGACTTTTTGCAAACTGTAAATGGGATTTCTTATGGTTTGCTTTCAAAAATGGCTTTCTTTTTACAGTAGAACACAGGCAAGAAATTGTGAAGTTAATGCTGGATAAAGGTGGCCATAGTTACTATTTATGGAGTTCTACTATGTCCTCTGTGGTCTATTTGTATACACCTGTATAGGATGTGATTAACATCAGCGTGTGATATTGGGCGGATATAAAGGGACGTGTTTTGGATGACGAGAGGTAGTAACTGCACATGTGCATTATGTATACTGAGATTATTTGTAAAATACACATGGGTACAGGGTGTATGGGAGTCCTAAGGTGTCTTACATATAGATAGTATTCCTCTGCCAAGTATTTGGGTGGTGCATGCATAAGGAGTATGTCACAGATTGGAAAGTGGTGTTCGTATCGAGAATATGACTTTTAGAGGTAGAAGAGGAAGGGAGAGGAATATATGGATGCATTAAACAGAGAAATAAAAAAAGAGAGGATAGAGGAGAAAGATTATAAGTTGAAAGATAAAAAGGCCCATATTGTAAAGAAAGGGGAAATAAGGAAAAAAGATAATGAGGAATAGAAACTGTTATAAGGAAAGGAATATACCAATAATATGGATGATCTGTGTCCTAGCCATTCTGTAGAAAGAGGGATGTGAGTAAACCCATATAGTAATCAATTTATAAGCGATGGGAAAAAATTTGTGTATAAAACTGGAAATGTGATACTCCCCATAAGACCCTTAGGGTGAAGAGTTTGTAACCGATGGATCTATAATGCTTCCTTTCGCTTTAAATCCTGTTGATAATTACCAACTCGTCTAAGCGTTGTGTTGTGAATGTGTTCCAATACCTGAAATCTAAATTGAGCAATGGTGTAATTAGCTTGATGGAAATGGCATAGAGCTGAAAGACCTTTTTACCGGGAGTCTATAGGCAGCACAGTATGGGAAAACGTGCTGGCGACGGACTATATGAAAATTGCATCTATTCTTTTTTTTTGCAACTTTTGCAGGATATGCAGTCCCTTATGTGTTAGGTACTTAATAAATCTGTTATCATTTATAAATCAGTCCACATAGATATTTTATGGCATATAACAAAAAGGATGATTCACATGTGAAGCATTCTTTTATTGGGATGCCCTCCCGTGTGTGTGGATGGCACATTTTGTCACTTTTCATGATGTTGTTACACTGGACAAAATTTACTATCCACTGAAAGGTGGCTAATGGTCGCATAGTCGATGGGAGGTATGTGTCATAGAGATGGCTGCCCTACGTGATGCAGCCCGGAGTGTTTCTCTAGTGCACGTAAGCACTAAGAAGATTATTTGGTGCACCTGGGACCGGGTTATTGGTAGCTATGAGAGTTGGACGGGTCTAGCTACCGACATACCTCACCTCTAGGTGTGGTCAACAGCCTATATAATGGAGGCTGTTGTTTGGCACATTGTCTGTGTATCTGGAGGGAGAAGGCCTCCTGTGTGTGGTTGTTTCCCGACTGAGCTGTGTACTGGATGCTATCCAGCCTGTGTGACCACAGGACCGGTTTACTAGAGACTTTTCTTAAAGTACTGTTTTCTTTGTTTTTGCCTACACTAAAGGCTTTTTGTTTGCATTTTGCTTTTGACCGGTTTATGAAGTAAATAAACCGCTATGGACATTTAAATGAAAACGCTTCCTGTTTGCCTTCGACGCTCCCAAGTGGGTAACATCCCTTCACCACACATAGAGGTTCAGGCCAAAAACTGTTACTACATTTTCTGTAAGGAGATATTACAGCTGATGGTACAACAAGAATACCTGTGTTCCCAATATAAGGCTGACCCAATATATCTAGTTTATTAAGCAATAACACTTTGACATTTTTGTACTAAAAAAAGGCCAAAAAAAGTGAAATCTCTGTTTCTAGCTTGGCTGATTGGATTAGAATTCAATGAGGGTCCTCATAGCTATTGGAGGGATAACCCGTAGTTGGTGTAGCTTTTGGGGGGAGAGAGGGGGGTTTGCAAAGTTAGAAGTTGCTGTCAGGCCCTCCTACCATATAAGAAGACATCAACATTAGGCTATGCTCACACAGTGCGTTTTTTTTTCTGCAGCAAAGCCTGATCTCTTGTCAGGAAGGTTTGTTCAGGATTTTGCTACAGAAAGCTGCTGAGACCATGCCCACAGTATGGTCTCAGTAGCTTTCACTATAGGTATAATGCATTACAATCTAGTGCACTGCAATACATTGTACCTGTGATCAAAGGAAAAAAAGTGAAAGTCCCATAAAGATACAAAGTAAAAAAGTAAAAAAAATATTACAAAATAATAATAATAAAAATATTACACTAATAAATACACATTTTTAAGTAAAAAATAAATAAATAAATGAAATACAAATATTTGGTATCGCCACTTCCAGAACGACCCAACCTATAAAAGTGTCACACTAGTTAACCCCTTCAGTGAACGCCGAAAAAAAAAAAAAAAAAAAACAAAGAGGCAAACAATGCTTTATCATCATACCATTGGAAAAAAAGTGGAATAAAACGAGATAAAAAAACGAATATAATACAATGTTGGTGAAAATGTCATCTTGTCCCGCAAATAACAAGCTGCCATACAGCTCCATCATCTGAAAAATGAAAAAGTTATAGCTCTCAGAATAAAGCGATGCAAAAAAAAAAAAATTTTTTATAAAAGGTTTTATTGTGTAAAAGCGCCAAAACATAAAAAAAGCTATAAATGTGGTACCCATGTAATCGCACCAACCTGAAAAATGAAGCTGCCTGATCAATTTTACCACACGCAGAACAGCATAAAAAAAAAACAATTCCTGAATTGCCGGTTTTTGTTCATTCTCCCTCCTTAAAATTTGGAATAGGAAGCGATCAAAAAATGTCATGTGCCCGAAAATGGTACAAATAAAAACATCAACTCATTCCGCAAAAAACAAGCCTTCACACGACTGTCCCCAAGGAAGATTCCCTATAATGAGGCAGATGGAGGCACTGTGTACTCCGTCTGACCTGTGATCCGGCGGCGTCTGTCTTTATGCGTGCATGAAAACGCGGTCGGCCACAGTTTTGGGCACCTCTGAAAAGAAGGACAACGCTGAACAGAGGCCAGACAGAGTCCAGAGTAACTCTGCTACCTCGTTAGAGTGAATGGATCCCTGCAGGGGTGTTATTTGAATCACGTCACTCAGAGATTAGGATGGAAGCCCCAAAGCAATTGCCCAGCATAGAGCGCAGGATAAATGTGATCCCAAATGTTATGTAAAATGTTCCCAATAAAAGCTTCAACTCAATCCACAAAAAATCCATCTATAAATGGAAACACAGGGGGCTTCCACGTCACTGGTAGCACAAAGGATCTGGAAAAGTGAAATTGCCCCCAAAAGAAATTCAGCAAATTCTGCACTCTGAAATTCTAATCCCCCCCCCCACTTCTGAGCTCCAGTGTGTGCCTAAACCACAGTTAGCATCCACATGTTTGGCAGGGGTATAATTTCCAAAATAGGGTCACCTGAGGGGGGGATTCTGCTCTTCTAGCATTTAGGGGCTCTGTATATTGAGTCCGCAAACTATTCTAGGAAAATCTACACTCCAGCAGGCAGATAGCGTTCCGTCCCTCCCGAGTGTCGCCGTGTGGCTAAGCAGTACTGTACAGCCACATATGGGGGGGTATTGCCAAGTTCAGAAGAAATTGTGGTACACACTTTGGTGCCAGTTTTATCCATTAAAATGTAAAATCTGGGGCTAAAGCAAAACTTTTGCGATAAAAATGTAATTATTTTTTGATCACTGCCCAATGGTATAAAATTCTGTGACATCTGTGGTGTCAATATGATCATAGTTTGTAAAATGGGGTCACTTACGGGTAATTCTGCTGTTATGGCACCTCAAGGAATCTCCCAGTGGGTGATGGCACCTGCAAACCATAACAGTAAAATCTGCACTACAATATAATGCTCCTTCCATTCTGACCTTTGCACTATGCCTCAAAATTAGTTCCTAATTACATGTAGGGTATTGGCAAACTCAGAAGAAATTGCACAACAAAATGAGAGGTCCATTTTCTTCTGTTACCCTTGTGAAAATAAAAAATTTGGGGCTAAACATTTTTGTTGGTGGAAAAAAAATGATCTTTTCATTTTCATGGCTCTATGTCATAAAGTTCTGTGAAGCACCTGGGGGTTCAAAGTGCTCACCACACATTTAGATAAGTTCCTTGAGCGGTGTAGTCTCCAAAATGGGGTCACTTGTGGGGGGTTTCCACTGTTTAGGCGCATTAGGGGCTCTCCAAAATGTGACATGGGGTCTGCTCTCAATTCCAGCCAATTTTGCGATCAAAAAGTCAAACGGTGCTCCTTCCATTCCGAGCCTTGTGGTGTGCCCAAACAGTGATTTTCCCCCACATATGGGGTATCAGCGTACTCGGGAGAAATTGCACAACTTTTTCAGTCAATTTTCTCCTGGTATGCTTGTGAAAATAAAAATATTGGACCTAATTACATGTAGGGTATTGGCAAACTCAGAAGAAATTGCACAACAAAATGAGAGGTCCATTTTCTTCTGTTACCCTTGTGAAAATAAAAAATTTGGGGCTAAACATTTTTGTTGATGGAAAAAATTAGATTTTTTATTTTCACGGCTTTACGTTACAAACTTCTGTGAAGCACCTGGGAGTTCAAAGTGCTCACCACACATCTAGATAAGTTTATTGAGGGGTCTAGTTTCCAAAATGGGGTCACATGTGGGGGTTTTCCACGGTTTTGGCACATCAGGACCTCTCCAAATGCGACATGGTGTCGACTAATTATTCCAGCAAATTTTGAATTCAAAAAGTCAAATGGCACTTCGTCCCCTCCAAGCCCTGCCGTGTGCCCAAACAGAGGTTTTCCCTCACATATGGGGTATCAGTGTGCTCAGGAGAAATGACACAATACATTTTGGGGTCCATTTTTATCTGTTACCCTTGTGAAAATAAAAAAAATTGGGTCTAAATTCAATTTTTTGTGAGAAAAAGTTAAGTGTTAATTTTTTTCTTCCTCATTGCTTTAGTTCCTGTGAAGCACCTGAAGGGTTAATAAACTTCTTGATTGTGGTTTTGAGCTCCATGAGGGGTGCAGTTTTTAGAATGGTGTCACTTTTGGGTATTTTCTGTCATAAACGCCCCTCAAAGTCACTTCAAATGTGATGTGGTCCCTAAAAATTGGTTTTATAAATTTTGTTGGAAAAATGAGAAATCGCTGGTCAACTTTTAACCCTTATAACTTTATAACGAAAAAAATTTTGGTTCCAAAATTGTGCTGATGTAAAGTAGACATGTGGGAAATGTTATTTATTAACTATTTTGTGTGACATATCGCTCTGATTTAACGGTATAACAATTCTAAATTTGAAAATTTCCATTTTTTCACAAATGAACGCAAGTCATATCTAATAAATTTTACAACTATCATGAAGTACAATATGTCACGAAAAAACAATCTCAGAATAAGTGGGATCCGTTGAAGAGTTCTAGAGTCATTAACTCATAAAGTGACAGTGGTCAGATTTAAAAAAATAAGGCCTGGTCATTAACCTACAAAGTGGCTTGGTCCTTAAGGGGTTAACCATAATTTCAAATGTAAAAGTGGGGGAGGTGAATTGTTTAAGAATAGTTTAACTAAAACACTGGCAGTGCATTGAGTTTGTATGATACTATTTATTTTCACATTATGATCTGTCAATGAATTGCTCAGGCATTATTCAATTTCACACGTATACTGTGAAAATTTACATGGGCCACAGGAATAGTTCAATCTTACACCTAGCTGAGCCAATGTTTACGCATCACTAATTTAATTAAACTGTACAATCCAAACTGCCATCTCAGGTGACCAAGACAAGATGGTAAAACCACAAAAATAAATGAGTTTCACATACTGCTCTACTTGCTTTTTTCACTAAAAACGCAGAAAAACCTGATAGCTATGTTCACACTAGGTGTTTTTTCAGCACCCATTAGTTCCAATGGATGAAAAATGCTGAAAAAACGCTGAAAGTAGTGACATGCTCTGTTCTCAAAAAAAAAAACATGCAAAGCACAATATACTGATCAAACAAAAAACAAGGTGTGTGCACGAGATTTCTGGAATCTTACAGACTTTGCTGGTACTGTAAAATACAGCATAAAAAAACTCTTAAAAAATGCCATGTGTGAACATAGCCTTATAGGTACCACAAGTGAAGCACACAGTTCCAGATTTCCCATTGGTGCTCATGTCACTTATGTTTGTCTCTTCTCAGTGAGAGGATTGTTTAGTATATTCTTCAGCAGGTCCTTCCTCCATACCGGGGTACTCCCGTACCTCGGTTATCACTGTATCTGTCTGCACGGCTCAGCTATGGAGTAGTGTGTTCATCACCGACAATGTAACCTGCTTATAGGTAAGACAGCTTTGTACTTTGCACACTGTATGCCACATAATATTACTCATGTATTATAGACATCATAGACATCTACTTCATCCCACATTTTGTTCGGTTGAACTTCTATTGTGTGTCACTTGAATTACAGTTCTATGTAAATATGTAGGCATCTCTGGTAAAATTGTGCTATCGATTTTCACAATGTAAAGCATACAACACAACCAGCACACAACAGTGGCCCATGAGTCGCAGCCCATCGGTATCATATTTACATGACTTCTTCATAAATTAGAGGTAACAAGGTTATTGGGATTCAGCTATGCAATTACAGATAAATGTTGCTGTCTGTACCAGTGCAATCATGTAGGTGAACAGAGGTCAGTGATAAAGGATCAATATAACTAGTTATCTTAGCTGTTAAACATCAGCATGTACTCAGTGTGAGGCTGGGGAGAAAAATGCTCCAATTTTGCTAATCAGAGTGGGATCTGATTTTCTCAGAGGTGGAGAGAAAACTAAAGTTTCTACACCTTCACCAGTATGTTAGTCTGGATAATCTGAGTCCGGTCCCATTTTTTTCACAGACGCATAGACTAGAATGGTCAACCGCCATCCGATTTTCTGTGGCAAATCATGCGTGCTGCCAACATGGGAATGAGTGCTAGCCTTCAAAACCACAGACAGCGCTCGTTTCATTTAAACAGTTGTGTGCATGAGCCCTAAAGGTGGTCATAAGTATAGTAGTGTTACACCTGACCATTGTAATCCATGATTCTGCAAAGCGGTAACTCTGAATAGCTTTTTGTGTTTTTTTCAAACTTACTCACTTGGACAAGATATCAATGCACGCCTGAACTCTAGAACATGAAAAATGGTCATAGAGTGAAATATCACATATTAGGGCTCATGCAGACAAATGTGGATCACGAACCACAATGCACGGACTGGTCAAAGTTCCAGCTTCATATATTTCTGTTCTGGTTGGTAGACCCGTGGCCAGTCCGTGCATTGTGGTCCGTGATCGGACTGATATCCACAGACGTCTGCATGAACCCTTATGCTGTATGTAACATCTGATGCTCATCCAGTATACAGGAGAATATGTGTCTGGTGTATGATATACTGACACCCCATGTCACATACAGGATAATATGTGATTGTATATAAAGGCATAGAATATGAGATATTCTACCAGCTGCATTTTATCCTGAATATAACCTCTGTAGTCCGTATATCATGCACCAGCCACAATATACCACATACAGTGCACAGGATAATATGTGACTGGTATATGATATAATATGATGGTGTACTAATATGATGATATACAAATATCAGATGTGATAGAGTATAGTATCTGATGGTATATATTATACTAAGAGTACAGAACATCAGATATTATACCAGCCACATCTTATTTAGTATATGCAACCTGATGTCAGTACACATAATATATTCCAATAGAGAGAAGATGATGAAAAGCTGCACTCGCCGTTTATGTAAAAATAAGAGTCCTTTATTTCATATTCCGATAAAATGAATGGAAAGCAGGGAGTGCGGGGAGGAGGTGGAGGACAGCTGTGTCACATGGACCCGCAGAAGCGCTAGTCAGAGCGTGAAACAGCTGTCCTCCACCTCCTCCCCGCACTCCCTGCTTTCCATTCATTTTATTTGAATATGAAATAAAGGACTCTTATTTTTACATAAACGGTGAGTGTAGCTTTTCATCATCTTCTCTCTATTGGACTATTGTTTCTGCATTTTAAAGCTGGCACCGCAGGTTTATGCGATGTGAATTTGCCGTTAAGATTCAGGTGCGGTCATTATGCGCTTAGAAGGTGGTGCAGGCTCATTCTCCATTTAGCTACACATAATATATTACATACAGGAGAATAATATGTGACTGGTATATGTCATAATGTGGCTACAGCCATCACACGGTATAATATACAATAGTCACATATTATCCTATGATTACAGACATCATATATTACACCAGCCACATTTTATCCTCTATATAACAGGATGTCTGTGCACGTCCAGTATATGGAACAATATGTCACTGGTATATCATATACTGTGGCTACCGACATCAGACGGCATATACAGGATAAGATGTGATGGCATATATCAGGGGTGGGCATTTAATTTTCCTGAGGGTCCACATGAGAGACTGTGACTGATCTTGATGGCCAAACCAATAGGCTGGAATTAATTATGCTCAATATTAATATTAACATATTAATTATAATTATATTAATATTCTCCCTTAATATTGAGCAGAATTAAGTATGCGGAAAACCCCCTACATCCCACATGAGCCTCCACACGGCCTCTTGAATACAGTATGAGCCCCCATATAGCCCCTCTGTATACAGTATGAGCACTCACATAGCCCCTTTATATACAGTACAAGCACAAACATAACCCACTTTATTCAGTATGAGCCCCACACAGCCTCATAAACAATATGAACCCCCACATAGCCCCACTATATAAAGTATAAGCATCTACATAGCCCCTCTATATACCACATAAGCACCCACACAACCCTCTATATTTAGTATGATCCCTACATAGTCCCCTATATACAGCATGAGCCCTGCATAGCCTCCTATATACAGTATGAGCCCCCACATAGCCTCCTATATACAGTATGAGCCCCCACATAGCCTCCTATATACACTGCTCAAAAAAATAAAGGGAACACTTAAACAACACAATGTAACTCCAAGTCAATAACACTTCTGTGAAATCTACCTGTCCAGTTATGAAGCCACACCGATTGTGAATCAATTTTTCCTGCTGTTGTGCAAATGGAGCAGACAACTGGTGGAAATGATAAGCAATTAGCAAGATACCCCCTATAAAGGAGTGGTTCTGCAGGTGGTGACCACAGACCATTTCTCTGTTCTCATCCTTTTTGGCTGTTGTTTTGGTCACTTTTTTCATTTTTCTCACCCCTAGATGTACAGTAGCATTAGGTGGTGTCTACAGTACAACCCACAGAAGTTGCTCAGGTAGTGAAGTTCATCCAGGATGGCACATCAGTGTGAGCTGTGGCAAGAAGGGTAGCTGTGTGTGTCAGCACAGTGTCCAGAGCATGGAGCAGATACCAGGAGATGTGGAGGGAGCCATAGGAGGGCAACAACCCAGCAGCAGGACCGTTACCTCCGCCTGTTGCACAGCCAATAAGCATGCGGGGATTGCCTGTGAGTCACTGTAATGCTGTAGCGATCTTGGTTGTGGCATTACTGTGATTGGCTAGCCATCTAACACCATTAGGCATTATAAAAGGACAGGCGGTGCCCGGCACACTGACACCATTGCACAGACACACTGAGAAGCTCTTTACAACATGATTTCTTGATTGTGGCCTCTCAACCTGCATGTTCCAAGAGGGACATGCTGTTTAGTGATGCACTTACCTTACAGCAGTCATGGCCACAAAAAATGACCCTGGATTTGGGATAAGTAGGAAGATGATGATGAGACACAGTAGCTGTTAAGTCTTGTTGTTAAGTCACGATATTAAGAGAACCAAGGTGCAATGCTGGAAGTCGAGGTGGTGGATGACAAAGTCATCATCCTTACCTAGGAAGCTGGCATGCACAGCGAGGCCAGCAACGCTGAGGGAGAGAGATTGGCAACATTGAAACAGACAGGAAGAGGCAGTGGGGTGACCAGAGGGAGAAGGCGGGCAACTGTTCCGCAGAACACCGACACTTCTGAATTTCTCCGTCAAAGACTTAGGTGTTCCCCAGTCTGGGACTCTTTTTAAAGAGTTCTAAGACAAACAAAATGGCCATTTGCAACCTATGACATGCAAAGATCAGCAGGGGCCTAACCACTAAAAATGTAACCACCACCAGCATGATCAGGCACATGTCATCTAAGCACCTGACTCGGTGGGCCGACACCTGGGTGACACCTCTGCCTCTTCCCTTATGCTAGGCGATTCCCAATCCCCTGTCCAAAACACTGACCTATCTTTGCACTTTGTGACTTATAATAAACAGGCACTTCCAAATCTTTCTCCCAGCCTAGCGTTTAGCTGTCCCTACCTCAGTGCTTGGAACGAAAATGAAAGTTTCTAGTGTTGCCATTTCGGCTGGCAGACACGGAGGATTTACGCCAATTTATGGCGGTGGTCGTTCCTTGGTTCCCAGCCGCCAATTTTTCTTTCAATTTGGCGTCCCCGCCTTGCATCAGCATGTGTACAGGAACATCAACTGCGCCCTTACCAACGTACTTACTAACATTGTCCACTTAATGACCGACATGTGGACATGCGCTTGTGGCCAGGGATGCTATATTTTCGTAACAGCCTACTGGGTGAACATTGTGAAGGCTGGGGCCAAGTCACACCTTGGCACGGCGCATGTGCTCCCAATCCCGAGGATTGCTGGCCCTACTTCTCTCAGGGTTTCCTCCACCTTCTACACCAGTTCCTGCATCCCCTCCTACTCCTTCTCATCCTCCACCTCTGATGTGCTATCTCAGAGCACATCATCCACATATCAGCAGGAAGCTCTGTAGCACTGCCTCTGCAAAACAGCAACAGCCTCTGCTGAAGCTAGTTTGTCTAGGAAACAAACCGCACACTGCGGCAGAGTTACTTAAAGGAATAACAGACCAGACAGATCTGTGGTTTTTGAAGCTGAACCGTCAAACAGGCACGGTCGTATGTGATAATGTGCACAACTTGGTGGCAGGTGTGAAGCTTGGCAAGCTCACACATGTACCATGCTTGGCACACATGCTCAACGTGGTAGTTCAGCGGTTTCTGAAAACATACCCAGATTTGCCAGAGCTTCTGGTCAAGGTAAACCGCGTCAGCGCCCGTTTATGCAAGTCATATATAGCTGCCACCTCTCTGGCAGTTCTGCAGCAGTGCATGGAAGTGCCAGCTCATTGACTGGTTTGCAATGTGCCCACTTGCTGGAACTCCGTACTGCACTTGCTGGCAAGGCTTTGTGAGCAGCAGAGACTAGTGGTTGAGTACCAGCTCCAACACTCCCATCGTTATTCTGGTTAGCCTCCACACATAATAACTGAAGAGTAGGCATGGATGTCTGACAGATGTGCAGTTCTCCAAGACTTTGAGGACTCCACAAAGATGGTGAGCAGCGATGACGCCATAGTCAGTGCAACAATCCCGCTTCTGTGCCTACTTAAACAGTCGCTGCTCACAATTACACATGAAGCTATACATGCAGATCATTGAGTGACAGGACACAGCTCAGTGAGCTCAGCGCAGTTCAGGGGCCCGCTCGCTGTAGCGAATCATTCTACTCAGCTCCTCAGCGTGTGCGGCCGCCTCACGGCGCCGATCACACTGATGAAGAAATGTCAGTCAGATGGATTACAGGGTGGCACACTTATTTAATCTTCAGACAGGTGAGTATAAGGATTTTTTTATTTTATTCTTATTTTTACACTTGGAGTCAGCGGGAGCAGAATATTACTCTCAACATTGTCTGTTGCTAGCGCTGATCGCTCCCCAACCAGGGGACTATGATGAGACGTGCCTTCAACACCCAG